>NW_024060619.1:112500-162500 GCF_016432855.1 Salvelinus namaycush | reverse complement strand
CATCTCTGCAGCACCACCAATCAGGCCTTAATGGTAGAGTGGCCAGACGGAAGCCATTCTTCAGTAAAAGGCACATGACAGCCTGCTTGGAGTTTGCCAAAAGGCACCTAAAGACTCTCAGACCATCAGAAACAAGATTCTCTGTTCTGATGAAACCACGATTGAACTCTTTGGCCTGAATGCCGAGCGTCACGTCTGGAGGAAACCAGGTATCATCCCTACGGTGACGCATGGTGGTGGCAGCATCGTGCTGTGGGGATGATTTTCAGCGGCAGGGACTGAGAGACTAGTCAGGATCGAGGGAAAGAGGCAAAGTACAGAGAGATCCTTGATGAAAACCTACTTCAGAGCGCTCAGGACCTCAGACTTTGGCGAACGTTTACCTTCCAACAGGACAACGACCCTAAACACACTGCCAAGACAACGCAGGAGTGGCTTTGGGACAAGTCTCTGAATGTCCTTGAGTGGCCCAGCCAGATCCCGGACTTGAACCCAATCGAACATCTCTGGAGAGACCTGAAAATAGCTGTGCAGCAACGCTCCCCATCCAACCTGACAGAGCTTGAGAAGATATTCAGAGAAGAATGGAAGAAACTCCCCAAATACAGGTGTGCCAAGCTTGTAGCATCATACCCAAGAAGTCTCGAGGTTGTAATCGCTGCCAAAGGTGCTTCAACAAAGTACTGAGGAAAGGGTCTGAATACTTATGTAAATGTAGTATTCAAGTGTTTTATTTTTTACACATTTTGTATCAATTTCAAAAAATATGTTTTTTCTTTGTCATTATGAGGTATAGTGTAGATTGGTAAGGAAAACAAACTATTTTATCAATTTTATAATGAGTCTAACATAACAAAATGTGAAAAAAGTCAGGAGGCTGAAAACTCTGTGAATCCACCGTAGGCCAATTCTATAGCCTTACAACCATCATGAACAATGGTTGTTAGTGGGAGATCAATAGTACTAGACACTTCTCATCATCATCGTCCATCCATCCTCCTGTATTTCCCTTTACTCCTCAACGCTTCTCCACCTCGCCCCAGGTCGCCGCCGGGAACCGGGGGGGAGGTATATCACCGTGACGACGGGTTCCAGTAGTCGCTCGATGAGTTCTTAGAATTGTGTGTGTGTGGGTATTGTTCCGTCCTAAATGGTTTTCAGGTTGCACTTGTATTACCTCATTAGAGGAGAATCGATGAGTGTTGGATTGGTCTGGTCGCCCGGCACACAAGGACGCACACACATGGATCTCCACATGCATGGACACACACATGCACATAATCTTACAATTGGTTGTGTATTAGATCGTAAATGACTGCTTGGTACTGATAAACATCACTAGTGAAGATACTGATAAACATCACAACTGAAGGTATTCTTAAACACCACTACTAAAGGTACTGACAAACACAACTACTAAAGGTACTGATAAACATCACTACTAAAGGTACTGATAAACATCACTACTAAAGGTACCGATAAACACCACTACTGAAGGTACCGATAAACACCACTACTAAAGGTACTGATAATCACCACTAATAAAGGTAATGATAAACACCACTACTAAAGGTACTGATAAACACCACTACTAAAGGTACTGATAAACATCATTACTAAAGGTACCGATAAACACCACTACTAAAGGTACTGATAATCACCACTAATAAAGGTAATGATAAACACCACTACTAAAGGTACTGATAAACACCACTACCAAAGGTACTGATAAACACCACTACTAAAGGTACTGATAAACACCATTACTACTGATAAACACCACTACTAAAGGTACTGATAAACACCACTACTAAAGGTACTGATAAACATCACTACTAAAGGTACTGATAAACACCATTACTACTGATAAACACCACTACTAAAGGTATTGATAAACACCACTACTAAAGGTACTGATAAACACCACTACTAAAGGTACTGATAAACACCACTACTAAAGGTACTGATAATCACCACTACTAAAGGTACTGATAAACACAACTACTAAAGATGTTGATAAACACCACTACTAAAGGTACTGATAAACACCACTACTAAAGGTACTGATAAACATCACTACTAAAGGTACTGATAAACACCACTACTAAATGTACTGATAAACACCATTACTACTGATAAACACCACTACTAAAGGTACTGATAAACACCACTACTAAAGGTACTGATAAACATCACTACTAAAGGTACTGATAAACACCACTACTAAAGGTACTGATAAACACCACTACTAAAGGTACTGATAAACACCACTACTAAATGTACTGATAAACATCACTACTAAAGGTACTGATAAACACCACTACTAAAGGTACTGATAAACATCATTACTAAAGGTACTGATAAACACCACTACTAAAGGTACTGATAAACATCACTACTAAAGGTACTGATAAACACCACTACTAAAGGTACTGATAAACACCACTACTAAATGTACTGATAAACATCACTACTAAAGGTATTGATAAACATCACTACTAAAGGTACTGATAAACACCACTACTAAAGGTACTGATAAACACCACTACTAAAGGTACTGATAAACACCACTACTACTGATAAACATCACTACTAAAGGTACTGATAAACATCACTACTAAAGGTACTGATAAACACCACTACTAAAGGTACTGATAAACATCACTACTAAAGGTACTGATAAACACCACTACTAAAGGTACTGATAAACACCACTACTAAAGGTACTGATAAACATCACTACTAAAGGTACTGATAAACACCACTACTAAAGGTACTGATAAACACCACTACTAAAGGTACTGATAAACATCACTACTAAAGGTACTGATAAACACCACTACTACTGATAAACACCACTAATAAAGGTAATGATAAACACCACTACTAAAGGTACTGATAAACATCACTACTAAAGGTACTGATAAACACCACTACTAAAGGTACTGATAAACACCACTACTAAAGGTACTGATAAACACCACTACTAAAGGTACTGATAAACATCACTACTAAAGGTACTGATAAACACCACTACTAAAGGTACTGATAAACACCACTACTGAAGGTATTGATAAACACCACTACCAAAGGTACTGATAAACATCACTACTAAAGGTACTGATAATCACCACTACTAAATGTACTGATAAACACCACTACTAAAGGTATTGATAAACATCACTACTAAAGGTACTGATAAACATCACTACTAAAGGTACTGATAAACACCACTACTAAAGGTACTGATAAACATCACTACTAAAGGTACTGATAAACACCACTACTAAAGGTAATGATAAACACCACTACTAAAGGTACTGATAAACACCACTACTAAAGGTACTGATAAACATCACTAATAAAGGTACTGATAAACACCACTACTAAATGTACTGATAAACATCACTACTGAAGGTATTGATAAACATCACTACTAAAGGTACTGATAAACATCACTACTAAAGGTACTGATAAACACCACTATTAAAGGTACTGATAAACATCACTACTAAAGGTACTGATAAACACCACTACTAAAGGTACTGATAAACATCACTACTAAAGGTACTGATAAACACCACTACTAAATGTACTGATAAACACCATTACTACTGATAAACTCCACTACTAAACGTACTGATAAACACCACTACTAAAGGTACTGATAAACACCACTACTAAAGGTACTGATAAACACCAATACTGAAGGTACTGATAAACACCACTACTAAAGGTACTGAAAAACACCACTACTAAAGGTACTGATAAACACCACTACTAAAGGTACTGATAAACATCACTACTAAAGGTACTGATAAACACCACTACTAAAGGTACTGATAAACATCACTACTAAAGGTACTGATAAACACCACTACTAAATGTACTGATACACACCATTACTACTGATAAACACCACTACTAAAGGTACTGATAAACACCACTACTAAAGGTACTGATAAACACCACTAGTAAAGGTACTGATAAACACCAATACAGAAGGTACTGATAAACACCACTACTAAAGGTACTGATAAACATCACTACTAAAAGGTACTGATAAACACCACTACTACTGATAAACATCACCACTAAAGGTACTGATAAACATCACTACTAAAAGGTACTGATAAACACCACTACTACTGATAAACATCACCACTAAAGGTACTGATAAACACCACTACTAAAGGTACTGATAAACACCACTACTAAAGGTACTGATAAACACAGCTACTAAAGGTACTGATAAACATCACTACTACTGATAAACTCCACCACTAAAGGTACTGATAAACACCACTACTAAAGGTACTGATAAACACCACTACTAAAGGTACTGATAAACACAGCTACTAAAGGTACTGATAAACATCACTACTAAAGGTACTGATAAACACCACTACTAAAGGTACTGATAAACACCACTACTAAAGGTACTGATAAACATCACCACTAAAGGTAATGATAAACACCACTACTAAAGGTACTGATAAACACCACTACTAAAGGTACTGATAAACATCACCACTAAAGGTAATGATAAACACCACTACTAAAGGTACTGATAAACATCACTACTAAAAGGTACTGATAAACACCACTACTACTGATAAACATCACCACTAAAGGTACTGATAAACACCACTACTAAAGGTACTGATAAACACCACTACTAAAGGTACTGATAAACACAGCTACTAAAGGTACTGATAAACATCACTACTACTGATAAACTCCACCACTAAAGGTACTGATAAACACCACTACTAAAGGTACTGATAAACACAGCTACTAAAGGTACTGATAAACATCACTACTACTGATAAACTCCACCACTAAAGGTACTGATAAACACCACTACTAAAGGTACTGATAAACATCACTACTAAAGGTACTGATAAACACCACTACTAAAGGTACTGATAAACATCACTACTAAAGGTACTGATAAACACCACTACTGAAGGTACTAATAAACACCACTACTACTGATAAACATCACCACTAAAGGTAATGATAAACACCCCTACTAAAGGTACTGACAAACACCACTACTAAAGGTACTGATAAACACCACTACTAAAGGTACTGATAAACACCACTACTAAAGGTACTGATAAACACCACTAGTAAAGGTACTGATAAACACCAATACAGAAGGTACTGATAAACACCACTACTAAAGGTACTGATAAACATCACTACTAAAAGGTACTGATAAACACCACTACTACTGATAAACATCACCACTAAAGGTACTGATAAACATCACTACTAAAAGGTACTGATAAACACCACTACTACTGATAAACATCACCACTAAAGGTACTGATAAACACCACTACTAAAGGTACTGATAAACACCACTACTAAAGGTACTGATAAACACAGCTACTAAAGGTACTGATAAACATCACTACTACTGATAAACTCCACCACTAAAGGTACTGATAAACACCACTACTAAAGGTACTGATAAACACCACTACTAAAGGTACTGATAAACACAGCTACTAAAGGTACTGATAAACATCACTACTAAAGGTACTGATAAACACCACTACTAAAGGTACTGATAAACACCACTACTAAAGGTACTGATAAACATCACCACTAAAGGTAATGATAAACACCACTACTAAAGGTACTGATAAACACCACTACTAAAGGTACTGATAAACATCACCACTAAAGGTAATGATAAACACCACTACTAAAGGTACTGATAAACATCACTACTAAAAGGTACTGATAAACACCACTACTACTGATAAACATCACCACTAAAGGTACTGATAAACACCACTACTAAAGGTACTGATAAACACCACTACTAAAGGTACTGATAAACACAGCTACTAAAGGTACTGATAAACATCACTACTACTGATAAACTCCACCACTAAAGGTACTGATAAACACCACTACTAAAGGTACTGATAAACACAGCTACTAAAGGTACTGATAAACATCACTACTACTGATAAACTCCACCACTAAAGGTACTGATAAACACCACTACTAAAGGTACTGATAAACATCACTACTAAAGGTACTGATAAACACCACTACTAAAGGTACTGATAAACATCACTACTAAAGGTACTGATAAACACCACTACTGAAGGTACTAATAAACACCACTACTACTGATAAACATCACCACTAAAGGTAATGATAAACACCCCTACTAAAGGTACTGACAAACACCACTACTAAAGGTACTGATAAACACCACTACTAAAGGTACTGATAAACACCACTACTAAAGGTATTGATAAACACCACTACTAAAGGTATTGATAAACATCACTACTAAAGGTACTGATAAACACCACTACTACTGATAAACATCACCACTAAAGGTAATGATAAACACCCCTACTAAAGGTACTGATAAACACCACTACTAAAGGTACTGATAAACACCACTACTAAAGGTACTGATAAACACCACTACTACTGATAAACATCACCACTAAAGGTAATGATAAACACCCCTACTAAAGGTACTGATAAACACCCCTACTAAAGGTACTGATAAACACCACTACTAAAGGTACTGATAAACATCACTACTACTGATAAACACCACCACTAAAGGTACTGATAAACACCACTACTACTGATAAACATCACCACTAAAGGTACTGATAAACACCACTACTAAAGGTATTGATAAACACCACTACTAAAGGTATTGATAAACATCACTACTAAAGGTACTGATAAACACCACTACTACTGATAAACATCACCACTAAAGGTAATGATAAACACCCCTACTAAAGGTACTGATAAACACCCCTACTAAAGGTACTGATAAACACCACTACTAAAGGTACTGATAAACACCACTACTAAAGGTATTGATAAACACCACTACTAAAGGTATTGATAAACATCACCACTAAAGGTAATGATAAACACCCCTACTAAAGGTACTGATAAACACCACTACTAAAGGTACTGATAAACACCACTACTAAAGGTACTGATAAACACCACTACTAAAGGTATTGATAAACACCACTACTAAAGGTATTGATAAACATCACTACTAAAGGTACTGATAAACACCACTACTACTGATAAACATCACCACTAAAGGTAATGATAAACACCCCTACTAAAGGTACTGATAAACACCACTACTAAAGGTACTGATAAACACCACTACTACTGATAAACAACACTTCTAAATATATATTATTTTTTTCAAAAAACTGTCCTGGTGGAAAATCATTTTATGTTGTATCTTGAGTGGAATATCCCTTTAATGTAGTTGAAATTTGAGTTCAAAATCCCTTTAATGTGGTTGTATTTAGAGTTGAATATTCCTTTAACAAAAATCTACATTGATAGTTTTCCCCAATGATTTACATAAAATTCTTGTATTATATTGTATGCCTGTGGTTTACAAGAGCATCAGTGTCGTCAGTAGGTCACAGCCTGAGATGCCTAGAGCCTAGGTTGGCTACAAAAAAGAAACGTGGGCCTAGGTTTAATAAGATGAAGCGGTAACTGGCGATAGCATACATCCGCATTTGACTGTGTCGGAGGTGGAACTGCGTTGGAGCCGTCAAATTGGTGAGCAGCTGCTCTTGCAATCATTGTCACGAAGACACACCCCTCCCACTCCTGTTAGAGGTTCAGAAGGAGAAAATGTAGCTATATAGAAATAATGACGCTCAAATGGAGAAACCTATCATTTCTATCATCTTAATGGAGGTGTAGAATACATCTCACATTCCAGTATTCAAACTTGTAAACAAGGCTGCATGGGCGTCCTGTTAATGCGACTCCTTGTAGTAAATGACAATGTCTGCTTTAGTTATAATGCCGGGAGCCACTTGTGGATTTGACCGTTCTAACACAGTTCCACCTCTGACATCATCAAATCAACAGGTTGTGGATGTCGGCTAAAGCGATTGAAACGAGCCCCTGATTGAAACGAGCCCCTGATTGAAACGAGCCCCTGATTGAAACGAGCCCCTGATTGAAACGAGCCCCTGTTTGAAACGAGCCCCTGATTGAAACGAGCCCCTGATTGAAACGAGCCCCTGATTGAAACGAGCCCCTGATTGAAACGAGCCCCTGATTGAAACGAGCCCCTGATTGAAACGAGCCCCTGATTGAAACGAGCCCCTGTTTGAAACGAGCCCCTGATGGAAACGAGCCCCTGATGGAAACGAGCCCCTGATGGAAACGAGCCCCTGATGGAAACGAGCCCCTGATGGAAACGAGCCCCTGATGGAAACGAGCCCCTGATGGAAACGAGCCCCTGATGGAAACGAGCCCCTGATGGAAACGAGCCCCTGATGGAAACGAGCCCCTGATGGAAACGAGCCCCTGATTGAAACGAGCCCCTGATTGAAACGAGCCCCTGATTGAAACGAGCCCCTGTTTGAAACGAGCCCCTGATTGAAACGAGCCCCTGATTGAAACGAGCCCCTGATTGAAACGAGCCCCTGATTGAAACGAGCCCCTGTTTGAAACGAGCCCCTGTTTGAAACGAGCCCCTGTTTGAAACGAGCCCCTGTTTGAAACGAGCCCTTGGTGAATTGATTACAATCGAGATGTGAAGTGAAGGAAATTAATCTAAATCAACAAATTGATGTTGGGTTATACTTTGAGTGGACTATCGCTTTAAAATAAAACTACATTCATAGATGATGGACTATCAAAAGAAATCAACTTTCATCCTGTATACATTGTTCCCATTGAGTGTCAGTGTCGTCAGCATGTTAGGTCACAATTGGAGACGGGAGTCAGATTGAGATGTAACACGTCTCAAGGGGGAATATAAGGGACAGGGGTTAGAACTGAGTCAGAAGCCACTGTCAAACATGATCCGCTTCTGAGCCACTTCTGTAAACACTGAAGAGCAAACATACAGAGCAGCAAGCCAATACAGCAATCCTACCACACTGATGTTCTCTGTCTCTCTCTCTTTTTCCCTCTCTCTCTCTCTCATTCTCTCCCTCATTCTCATGTCTAATCAGTGTGTCAGTGCTGCTGTCTCTCTGCAGGGGAGGCTGAATTATTGATCTGCAGGCCAGGATTGAGAGAAAAGGAAGAGGTAACAGCAGGGAGAGAAAAGGGTGGGGAGGGAGGGAGGGAGGGAGAGAGAGAGAGAGAGAGAGAGAGACAGAAGTCAAATGTCTACTGTTTGCTGATGATCTGGTGCTTCTGTCACCAACCAAGGAGGGCCTACAGCAACACCTAAATCTTCTGCACAGATTCTGCCGGACCTGGGCCCTGACAGTAAATCAGTAAGACCAAAATAATGATGTTTTCAAAAAAGGTCCAGTCGCCAGGACCACAAATACAAATTCCATCTAGACACCATTGCCATAGAGCACACAAAAAACTATACATACCTCGGCCTAAACATCAGAGCCACAGGTAACTTCCACAAAGCTGTGAACGATCTGAGAGACAAGGCAAGAAGGGCCTTCTATGCCATCAAAAGGAACATAGAATTTGACATACCAATTAGGATCTGGCTAAAAATACTTGAATCAGTTATAGAACCGATTGCCCTTTATGGTTGTGAGGTCTGGGGTCCGCTCACCAACAAAAAATTCACAAAATGGGACAAACACCAAATTGAGACTCTGCATGCAGAATTCTGCAAAAATATCCTCGATGTATAACGTAAAACACCAAATAATGCATGCAGAGCAGAATTAGGTCGATACCCACTAATTATCAAAATCCAGAAAAGAGCCATTAAATTCTACAACCACCTAAAAGGAAGCGACTCCCAAACCTTCCATAACAAAGCCATCACCTACAGAGAGATGAACCTAGAAAAGAGTCCCCTAAGCAAACTGGTACACAGTGGCAGAATACCTGACCACTGTGACTGACCCAAACTTAAGGACAACTTTGACTATGTACAGACTCAGTGAGCATAGCCTTGCTATTGAGAAAGGCCGCCGTAGGCAGACCTGGCTCTCAAGAGAAGACAGGCTATGTGCACACTGCCCACAAAATGAGGAGGAAACTGAGCTGCACTTCCTAATCTCCTGCCCAATGTATGACCATATTAGAGAAACATATTTCCCTCAGATTACACAGACCCACAAAGAATTAGAAAACAAATCCGATTTTGATAAACCACCATATCTACTGGGTGAAATACCACAGTGTGCATCACAGCAGCAAGATTTGTGACCTGTTGCCACAAGAAAAGGGCAACCAGTGAAGAACAAACACCATTGTAAATACAACCCATATTTATGCTTATTTATTTTCCCTTTTGTACTTTAACCATTTGTACATCGTTACAACACTGTACATGTATATACTACGACATTTGTAATGTCTTTATTCTTTTGGAACTTATGTGTGTAATGTTTACTGTTCATTTTGATTGTTTTTTTCACTTTTGTATATTATCTACTTTACTTGCTTTGGCAATGTTAACATATGTTTCCCATGACAATAAAGCCCCTTGAATTGAATTGAGAGAGAGAGAGAGAGAAAGTCAGGAGGGAGAGTGAAAGAGAGAACGGTTAAGGGGAATATGGGGGAGATGGAGTAGCGATCATAGTAAGCGGAAAAACATTTTAAAAGGGGAAGTGACATGAAAGAGAGATGAAGGGAGAAGAAGTGAGGGATGAAATGCTGGAGGAAGGAGGAGAGGAAGGGGAAAGATAAAGGTCTTGATTTACCATAGCCCTGTCTATGTAGGTTTTACCATAGCCTGTCTATGTAGGTTTTACCATAGCCTGTCTATGTAGGTTTTACCATAGCCTGTCTATGTAGGTTTTACCATAGCCTGTCTATGTAGGTTTTACCATAGCCCTGTCTATGTAGGTTTTACCATAGCCTGTCTATGTAGGTTTTACCATAGCCTGTCTATGTAGGTTTTACCATAGCCCTGTCTATGTAGGTTTTACCATAGCCCTGTCTATGTAGGTTTTACCATAGCCCTGTCTATGTAGGTTTTACCATAGCCCTGTCTATGTAGGTTTTACCATAGCCTGTCTATGTAGGTTTTACCATAGCCTGTCTATGTAGGTTTTACCATAGCCCTGTCTATGTAGGTTTTACAATAGCCCTGTCTATGTAGGTTTTACCATAGCCCTGTCTATGTAGGTTTTACCATAGCCCTGTCTATGTAGGTTTTACAATAGCCCTGTCTATGTAGGTTTTACTATAGCCTGTATATGTAGGTTTTACCATAGCCTGTCTATGTAGGTTTTACCATAGCCTGTCTATGTAGGTTTTACCATAGCCTGTCTATGTAGGTTTTACCATAGCCCTGTCTATGTAGGTTTTACCATAGCCCTGTCTATGTAGGTTTTACCATAGCCCTGTCTATGTAGGTTTTACCATAGCCTGTCTATGTAGGTTTTACCATAGCCTGTCTATGTAGGTTTTACCATAGCCTGTCTATGTAGGTTTTACAATAGCCTGTCTATGTAGGTTTTACAATAGCCTGTCTATGTAGGTTTTACCATAGCCTGTCTATGTAGGTTTTACCATAGCCCTGTCTATGTAGGTTTTACCATAGCCCTGTCTATGTAGGTTTTACTATAGCCTGTCTATGTAGGTTTTACTATAGCCCTGTCTATGTAGGTTTTACCATAGCCTTGTCTATGTAGGTTTTGCAATAGCCCTGTCTATGTAGGTTTTGCAATAGCCCTGTCTATGTAGGTTTTACCATAGCCCTGTCTATGTAGGTTTCACTATAGCCTGTCTATGTAGGTTTCACTATAGCCTGTATATGTAGGTTTTACCATAGCCTGTCTATGTAGGATTTACCATAGCCCTGTCTATGTAGGTTTCACTATAGCCTGTATATGTATGTTTTACCATAGCCTGTCTATGTAGGTTTTACCATAGCCTGTCTATGTAGGTTTTACCATAGCCTGTATATGTATGTTTTACCATAGCCTGTCTATGTAGGTTTTACCATAGCCTGTCTATGTAGGTTTTACCATAGCCTGCCTATGTAGGTTTTACCATAGCCCTGTCTATGTAGGTTTTGCAATAGCCTGTCTATGTAGGTTTTACCATAGCCCTGTCTATGTAGGTTTTACCATAGCCCTGTCTATGTAGGTTTTACCATAGCCTGTCTATGTAGGTTTTACCATAGCCTGTCTACGTAGGTTTTACCATAGCCCTGTCTATGTAGGTTTTACCATAGCCCTGTCTATGTAGGTTTTACCATAGCCCTGTCTATGTAGGTTTTACCATAGCCTGTCTATGTAGGTTTTACCATAGCCTGTCTATGTAGGTTTTACCATAGCCCTGTCTATGTAGGTTTTACCATAGCCCTGTCTATGTAGGTTTTACCATAGCCCTGTCTATGTATGTTTTACCATAGCCTGTCTATGTAGGTTTTACCATAGCCTGTCTATGTAGGTTATACCATAGCCTGTCTATGTAGGTTTTACCATAGCCCTGTCTATGTAGGTTTTACCATAGCCCTGTCTATGTAGGTTATACCATAGCCTGTCTACGTAGGTTTTACCATAGACTGTCTATGTAGGTTTTACCATAGCCTGTCTATGTAGGATTTACCAAAGCCTGTCTATGTAGGTTTTACCATAGCCTGTCTATGTAGTATTTACCAAAGCCTGTCTATGTAGGTTTTACCATAGCCTGTCTATGTAGGTTTTACCATAGCTCTGTCTATGTAGGTTTTACCATAGCCCTGTCTATGTAGGTTTTGCAATAGCCTGTCTATGTAGGTTTTAACTGCAGCTCTTCATTAAGTGTTGCAGTGATTTCACTCTCTGTAGTAGCTGACGTCAATAGTGTTGAGTCATCCACATACATAGACACATTGGCTTTACTCAAGTCAATAGTGTTGAGTCATCCACATACATAGACACATTGGCTTTACTCAAGTCAATAGTGTTGAGTCATCCACATACATAGACACATTGGCTTTACTCAAGTCAATAGTGTTGAGTCATCCACATACATAGACACATTGGCTTTACTCAAGTCAATAGTGTTGAGTCATCCACATACATAGACACATTGGCTTTACTCAAGGCCAGTGGCATGTTGTTAGTAAAGGTTGAAAAAAGTAAGGGGCCTAGACAGCTGAATTCCTGATTCTACCTGGATTATGTTGGAGAGGCTTCCATTAAAGAACACCCGCTGGGTTCTGTTAGACAGGTAGACAGGGGGTGTAAAGCCATAACACATGTGTATTTCCATCAGCAGAATATGATCGATAATGTCATTAAAGTAAACAGCTTTTTATCAGCAATTTCTCTCAGCCAATAATCAGTAATGCTGAAAGTCTGTTGTCAATTTGTTTACAGTAAAATAGCATTGTATCTGGTCAAACACCATTTTATTCCAGAAGTTTACTAAGGTTGGTAACAGGCTGATTGGTGGGCTATTTGAGCCAGTAAAGGGGGCTTTACTATTCTTGGGTAGAGGAATGACTTTAGCTTCCCTCCAGGTCTGAGGGCACACACTTCTAGTAGCCTTAGATTGAAGATGTGGCAAATAGCAGTGGCAATATCATCTGCTATTATCCTCAGTAATTTTCCATCCAAGTTGTCAGACCCCGGTGGCTTGTCATCGTTGATAGACAACTATAATTTTTTCACTTCTTCCACACTCACTTTACGGAATTCAAAATAACGATGCTTGTCTTTCATAATTTGATCAGTTATACTTGGATGTGTAGTGTCAGTGTTTGTTACTGGCATGTCATACATACGTTTGCTAATCTGGCCAATGAAAAAAATAATTTAAGTTATTGGCAATATCAGTGGGTTTTGTGTTGAAGGAGCCATCTGATTCAATGAATGATGGAGCTGAGTTTGCCTTTTTGCCCAAAATGTCATTTAAGCTCCAAAGTTTTTTACTATCATTCATTATGACATTGATCTTTGTCTCATTGTAGAGTTTCTTTAAAATGTTATTCAGTTTAGTCACATGATTTCTCAATTTGCAGTACGTTTGCCATTCGCTTGTGCAGCCAGACTTATTTGACATTCCTTTTGCCTCATCCAACTCAACCATACCATTTTTCATTCCTCATCAGTCCACAGGGTTTTAACAGTTTTACAGTCATTTTATTAATGAGTTCTGCTTATTAGCAACTGGAATAAGTAGTTTCATAAATGTGTCAAGTGCAGCGTTTGGTTGCTCCTCATTACACACCACGGACCAACACATATTATTTACATCGACAACATTGGAATTGCTGTAAATCTTATTGTATGACCTCTTATACACTATATTAGGCCCAGCCTTTGGAACTTTGGTTTTCCTAGATATGGCTACTATTGTGATCACTACATCCGATGGATTTGGATACCGCTTTAAGGCAAATTTCTGCAACATTAGTAAAGGTGTGATCAATGCATGTTGATGATTTCATTTCTGTGCTGTTTGTAAATAGCCTGGTAGGTTGACTGATAACCTGAACCAGGTTGTAGGCACTGGTTACAGTGTGAACCTTTTTCTTGAGTGGGCAACTTGATGAAAGCCAGTCAATATTTAAATCACACAGAACATATACCTCTCTGTTGATATCACATACATTATCAAGCATTTTCATGTTATCCAGAAACTGACTGTCAGCACTTGGTAGTCTATAGCAGCTTTATGTGTGTTGGTGTGTGTGTGCTTGTGTGCCTTCCTGTGTGTCTGCGTGTGTGTCTGTGTGTGTGCTTGTGTGTGTGTCAATAAATGTTCTGTGTGTGAAAAATCCAACCCATACAGTGCTTAACAAGCCCAATATTCCACCTGTCAACCAGTGGGAGGGGGAATATAATTTACCAGGACCTGATTTATGACACGACTCTAATGTAGCATCATTTAGTGGGGGATAATAACCACACCCCTCTCTTAATCCATCAGTTTCTAGTTGCGTCCCAAATGGCACCCAGTTGTTATACAGCGCTTTCAGAAAGCATTCACACTGGTTGACTTTTCCCACATTTTGTTATGTTACAGCCTGCATAATATTGCCAGAGAGGAAGCAAACGGCTCAGGGATTTCACCGTGAGGACAATGGTAACTTTAAAACAGTTACAGAGTGTAATGGCTGTGATAGGAGAAAACTGGGGATGGATCAACAGCGTTGTCGTTACTTCACAATACTAACCTAAATGACAGAGTGAGAAGAAGGAAGCCTGTACAGAATAGAAAATATCCCAAAACACGCATTCTGTTTTAAATACGGCACTAAAGTAAAACTTTGAAGAATGTGGCAAAGAAATTAACTTTCTGTCTTGGCAAATACATCATCACTGAGAACCACTCTTCATTTTTTTTCAAGCATGGTGGTGGCTGCATCATGTTATCGGTATGCTTGTCATAGGCAAGGACCAGGGAGTTTTTTAGGATACAAAGAAACGAAATAGAGCTAGACAAAATCCTGGAGGAAAACCTGGTTCAGTCTGCTTTCCAACAGACACTGGGTGACAAATTCACCTTTCAGCAGGACAATAACCTAAAACACAAGGTCAAATATACACTCGAGTCGCTTACCAAGATGGCATTGAATGTTCCTTCGAGACTCACAGCTGTAATTGCTGCCAAAGGTGATTGCAACATGTATTGACTCAAGGGTGTGAATACTTATGTAAATTAAATAATGTATTTAATTTTCAATAAATGTGTAAAACTTTCTGAAAACATGTTTTCACTTTGTCATTATGGGGTATTGTGTGTAGATGGGTGAGAATTACATATATTTTATTCAGGCTGTAGCACAACGAAATCTGAAGGCACTGTCGTGCACTCCTTTTGACCAGAGCCCTATCAAAAGGAGTGCACGACATAGGAGATAGGGTGCCATTTGGGAGGCAGCTGAGTTCTATACAAACCGCTCACCCTTGAAGGAAAGTCTCCTGTTAATTAGTAAGATGTAAGAAAGTTCCCTCCTACACTTACCCACATATTCGCAGACGGGAACACACACGCTCTCTCACACACACACACTTTTTACAGCTAGTAAGGAGCAAAGCAATAAATAGGAATATTTAACGCCTTGAGCAGAGCTTCCTTCTTCCTGGTTCCCTGTTACCCTCTCATATAACACTAATGTATGGGCAGCGATGTGTGTGTGTTCTTGTGTGTGTGTGTATGTGTGTGTGTGTGTGTGTGTGTGTGTGTGTGTGTGTGTGTGTGCGTGCATGTATGTGTATGTGTATGTGTATGTGTATGTGTGTGTGTGTGTGTGTGTGTGTGTGTTAAACCATAATATGACAGTAATATATGAGCAGCCCCAGGTAACAGCCATTATCCAGTTAGGGCTGCCAGCCATGTAGATGTGCAAATGGTGGCCGGCGGTAAGTGTGTGAAGGTGTGAACGAGTGTCATGGAATTAGTGGTGAGAGTACCATGGTGCTTCTGGGATTTAATCTCTTATTCAAGGTTGATTAGTGGACATCTTTTAAAACGTGAGATATTTATATCATTATTTTCTGCAAGGCATGTGTGTGTGTTTCTCTCTCTCTGTGTGTGTGTTCATTTTTTTAAATTTATTACCGTCTTTCTGAGAAGAGGATTTCATTTTGAATTAAAATTTAACTCACATTATCCTCCTGCAGATATTATGCAGAATAATATTTGTCCTTCGTTCCCTTCAAACTTACCAGTGGCATGTTTCTTCTAAGGTGGCATGTTTCTTCTAAGGTGGCATGTTTCATCTAAGGTAGCATGTTTCATCTAAGGTGGCATGTTTCATCTAAGGTGGCATGTTTCATCTAAGGTAGCATGTTTCATCTAAGGTGGCATGTTTCATCGAAGGTGGCATGTTTCATCTAAGGTAGCATGTTTCATCTAAGGTGGCATGTTTCATCGAAGGTGGCATGTTTCATCGAAGGTGGCATGTTTCATCGAAGGTGGCATGTTTCATCTAAGGTGGCATGTTTCATCTAAGGTGGCATGTTTCATGGAAGGTGGCATGTTTCTTCTAAGGTGGCATGTTTCTTCTAAGGTGGCATGTTTCTTCTAAGGTGGCATGTTTCTTCTAAGGTGGCATGTTTCATCTAAGGTGGCATGTTTCTTCTAAGGTGGCATGTTTCATCTAAGGTGGCATGTTTCATCGAAGGTGGCATGTTTCATCTAAGGTGGCATGTTTCATCGAAGGTGGCATGTTTCATCTAAGGTGGCATGTTTCATCTAAGGTAGCATGTTTCATCTAAGGTGGCATGTTTCATCGAAGGTGGCATGTTTCATCTAAGGTAGCATGTTTCATCTAAGGTGGCATGTTTCATCGAAGGTGGCATGTTTCATCGAAGGTGGCATGTTTCATCTAAGGTGGCATGTTTCATCTAAGGTGGCATGTTTCATGGAAGGTGGCATGTTTCTTCTAAGGTGGCATGTTTCTTCTAAGGTGGCATGTTTCATCTAAGGTGGCATGTTTCTTCTAAGGTGGCATGTTTCTTCTAAGGTGGCATGTTTCATCTAAGGTGGCATGTTTCTTCTAAGGTGGCATGTTTCTTCTAAGGTGGCATGTTTCATCTAAGGTAGCATGTTTCATCTAAGGTGGCATGTTTCATCTAAGGTGGCATGTTTCATCTAAGGTGGCATGTTTCATCTAAGGTGGCATGTTTCTTCTAAGGTGGCATGTTTCTTCTAAGGTGGCATGTTTCATCTAAGGTGGCATGTTTCATCTAAGGTGGCATCTTTCATCTAAGGTGGCATGTTTCTTCTAAGGTGGCATGTTTCATCTAAGGTGGCATGTTTCATCTAAGGTGGCATGTTTCATGGAAGGTGGTATGTTTCATCTAAGGTGGCATGTTTCATGGAAGGTGGCATGTTTCATGGAAGGTGGCATGTTTCATCTAAGGTGGCATGTTTCATCTAAGGTGGCATGTTTCATCTAAGGTGGCATGTTTATTCTAAGGTGGCATGTTTCTTCTAAGGTGGCATGTTTCATCTAAGGTGGCATGTTTCATCTAAGGTGGCATGTTTCATCTAAGGTGGCATGTTTACTCTAAGGTAGCATGTTTCATCAAAGGTGGCATGTTTCATCTAAGGTGGCATGTTTCTTCTAAGGTGGCATGTTTCTTCTAAGGTGGCATGTTTCTTCTAAGGTGGCATGTTTCTTCTAAGGTGGCATGTTTCTTCTAAGGTGGCATGTTTCTTCTAAGGTACCATGTTTCATCTAAGGTGGCATGTTTCCTCTAAGGTAGCATGTTTCATCTAAGGTGGCATGTTTCATCTAAGGTGGCATGTTTCATCTAAGGTGGCATGTTTCATCGAAGGTGGCATGTTTCATCTAAGGTGGCATGTTTTATCTAAGGTGGCATGTTTATCTAAGGTGGCATGTTTCATCTAAGGTGGCATGTTTTATCTAAGGTGGCATGTTTTATCTAAGGTGGCATGTTTCATCTAAGGTGGTATATAAGCATTATATTTCTTTTTATTCCCTCAAATTAAATCAGAGTTTGACTTTCTGTGGCTCTCGTGTGTCTGATATCTGGAAGGGAGAGTGAGAGTACTCTAGTAGTCTAGAGTAGTTTCTAGGGGTATAGAGATGACGCTCTCTCACACTAAAATACACAAACACTAGTATACAACAGCCCCCCCTGGTGTAGGTGAGAGTCACTACACTTAACCCTGTGACTGTAACCTGCACTGGTAATACTTTACCTTCAGTAGGCTAAACTCTAGTGACACCCTATTCCCCTAAGAGTGCACCAGAGGGCCTCTTGTCAAACGAAGTGCACTATATATGGAATAGGGTGTCAAATATAGTGCACTACATGGGGAATGGAGGGCCATTTGAGATGTGTCCCACTGCCAAAATAGTAGTGCACTACATGGGGAATAGGGTGTCAAAGATAGTGCACTACATAGAAAATAGGGTGTCAAAGGTAGTGCACTACATAGGGAATAGGGTGTAGTTTGGTATGATCCTAATCCTTGTGTAGTGCTGGTCTATACCTGTGACTCACCCCTCCTCACTAAGAACTCTCAACACTCTCCTGGGGGACACTGAGATCCAGATCCATCACAGAGATGAAAACACAGCACGTTCAGGGAGGGAGGGAGAGAGCAAGAGAGGGAGCAAATGAGGAAGGGGAGAGGGGAAAGACAGAGAGACAGATATAGAAAGAGGGAGAAGGGATGGAAGGAGAGAGAGAGGTCGAAAGATAGGGGAGAGGGAGAGTAGTGTGTATATAGGCACAGCACGTCAAGGAAGAGAGGGAGGGAGGAAGAGAGTGGGGGAGGAAGAGAGAGAGAGAGTGAGGGAGGAAGAGAGAGGGAGGGAGGAAGAGAGAGAGGGAGGGAGGAAGAGAGGAAGGGAGGAAGAGAGGAAGGGAGGAAGAGAGGGAGGGAGAGAGGAAGGGAGGAAGAGAGGGAGGGAGGGAGGGAGAGAGGGGGGAGGAAGAGAGGGAGGGAGAGAGGGGGAGGAAGAGAGGGAGGGAGGAAGAGAGGGAGGGAGAGAGGGAGGGAGGAAGAGAGGGAAGGAGGTAGAGAGGGAAGGAGGAAGAGAGGGAAGGAGGTAGAGAGGGAGGGAGGAAGAGAGGGAGGAAGAGAGGGGGGAGGAAGAGAGGAAGGGAGGAAGAGAGGGAGGGAGAGAGGAAGGGAGGAAGAGAGGGAGGGAGGGAGAGAGGGGGGATGAAGAGAGGGAGGGAGAGAGGGAGGGAGAGAGAGAGGAGGGAGGAAGAGAGGGAGGGAGGAAGAGAGGAAGGGAGGAAGAGAGGGAGGGAGGAAGAGAGGGAGGGAGAGAGAGAGGGAGAGAGGAAGGGAGGAAGAGAGGGAGGGAGAGAGGGAGGGAGGGAGGAAGAGAGAAAGGGAGGAAGAGAGGAAGGGAGGAAGAGAGCGGAGAGAGAGACGAGGGAGGAAGAGAGCGGAGAGAGAGACGAGGGAGGAAGAGAGCGGAGAGAGAGACGAGGGAGGAAGAGAGCGGAGAGAGAGACGAGGGAGGAAGAGAGCGGAGAGAGAGACGAGGGAGGAAGAGAGGGAGGGAGAGAGAGAGGGGGGAGGGAGAGAGAGAGGGGGGAGGAAGAGAGGGAGGGAGAGAGAGAGGGAGGGAGATAGAGAGGGAGGGAGGGAGAGAGGAAGGGAGGAAGAGAGGAAGGGAGGAAGAGAGGAAGGGAGGAAGAGAGGGAGGGAGAGAGGAAGGGAGGGAGAGAGGGGGGAGGAAGAGAGGAAGGGAGAGAGGGGGGAGGAAGAGAGGGAGGGAGAGAGGGGGGAGGAAGAGAGGGAGGGAGAGAGAGAGGGAGGGAGAGAGAGAGGGAGGGAGGAAGAGAGGAAGGGAGGAAGAGAGGGAGGGAGGAAGAGAGGGAGGGAGGAAGAGAGGAAGGGAGGAAGAGAGGGAGGGAGAGAGAGAGGGAGAGAGAGAGGGAGGGATAGAGGGAGGGAGGGAGAGAGGGAGGGAGAGAGAGAGGGAGGGAGAGAGGGAGAGAGAGAGGGAGGGAGAGAGAGAGGGAGGGAGAGAGGGAGGGAGGGAGAGAGGGAGGGAGGAAGAGAGGGAGGGAGAGAGGGAGGGAGGAAGAGCGGGAGGAGAGAGAGAGGGAGGGAGGGAGAGAGGGAGGGAGAGAGAGAGGGAGGGAGAGAGGGGGGAGGAAGAGAGGGAGGGAGAGAGGGGGGAAGGAAAGAAGAGAGGGAGGGAGAGAGGGGGGAAGAAGAGAGGGAGGGAGAGAGGGGGGAGGAAGAGAGGGAGGGAGAGAGGGGGGAGGAAGAGAGGGAGGGAGAGAGGGAGGGAGGTTTAGAGAGGAAGGGAGGGAGAGAGGGGGAGGAAGAGAGGGAGGGAGAGAGAGAGGAAGGGAGGAAGAGAGGGGGGAGGAAGAGAGGGGGGAGGAAGAGAGGGAGGGAGAGAGGAAGGGAGGAAGAGAGGAAGGGAGGGAGAGAGGGGGGAGGAAGAGAGGGAGGGAGAGAGGGGGGAGGAAGAGAGGGAGGGAGAGAGTATGGAGGAAGAGAGGGAGGGGAAGAGAGGGAGGAGGAAGAGAGGGGGGAGGAAGTGAGGGAGGAAGAGAGGGGGGAGGAAGAGAGGAAGGGAGGGAGATAGGGGGGAGGAAGAGAGGGAGGGAGAGAGGGGGGAGGAAGAGAGGGAGGGAGGAAGAGAGGAAGGGAGGAAGAGAGGGAGGGAGAGAGGGGGGAGGAAGAGAGGGGGGAGGAAGAGAGGGAGGGAGGAAGAGAGGAAGGGAGGAAGAGAGGAAGGGAGGAAGAGAGGGAGGGAGGAAGAGGGAGAGAGGGAGGGAGAGAGGGGGGAGAGGGATGGAGAGAGGGAGGGAGGAAGAGAGAGAGAGGGAGGGAAACAGAGAGTGGGAGACAGAGAGAGGGAGACAGAGAGAGGGAGACAGAGAGAGGGAGACAGAGAGAGGGAGGGAGAGGTCTTTGAATCCTGATTGCAGACTAAAGACTGCTATCCCCCATAGTGACATCCGTGTTGCCTGTAGTGAGAGGAGTGGAGGGGGAGGGAGGGAGGGTGGAGAGATGTATGTTATCAGTTTGGACACTGTGGCAGCTTCATATTGCTTCTCCAAAAGGAAACGATGTTGTTGATATTTAGTCATTGTGTTACAGGGCAAGCAGGCATCTTACTCTCAATGTTGAATTGAATTGAGAAAAGTATGGGATAATCAACGAGGGGCTATGTGCTCTATGGAAAATAACGTACGACGTGGAAGGTGGGAACTCACCTTCCTGGAGAACGCATAGAGCCACGCAGTGTTCATTAGTGTGAAGAGAGGAGAAGGTGGGAACTCACCTTCCTGGAGAACGCATAGAGCCACGCAGTGTTCATTAGTGTGAAGAGAGGAGAAGGTGGGAACTCACCTTCCTGGAGAACGCATAGAGCCACGCAGTGTTCATTAGTGTGAAGAGAGGAGAAGGTGGGAACTCACCTTCCTGGAGAACGCATAGAGCCACGCAGTGTTCATTAGTGTGAAGAGAGGAGAGACGGCAGGGAAGGACAAGAGAATGGGTCCAGGAGAGAGATGGGAAGAAAGAGAGCAGAGGGCCACAGGGTAGAGAGATGGGAAGAAAGAGAGGAGAGGCGGTTCAGGAAAGAGACTAATGTGAACGAAGAGAAAGGGGGGGAGGGAGAGAGCAGAGGGCCACAGGGTAGAGAGATGGGAAGAAAGAGAGGAGAGGCGGTTCAGGAAAGAGACTAATGTGAACGAAGAGAAAGGGGGGAGGGAGAGAGCAGAGGGCCACAGGGTAGAGAGATGGGAAGAAAGAGAGGAGAGGCGGTTCAGGAAAGAGACTAATGTGAACGAAGAGAAAGGGGGGAGGGAGAGAGCAGAGGGCCACAGGGTAGAGAGAAAAGAGAGAAGCTATTGATTTGACTTGGGAGTAAGAGCTCTAGATGGTTCATCCACCTGCACTCGGTCCTAGCGTGTGTGTGTGTGTGTGTTTGAGTGACACATGACACACACATGACACACACACACACAGCCTTGTGCAGGTCAAAAGCCACAGAACAGTGACACCTGCTTGTGAAGAGATGAACAGCATAGAGAGATATAAATACATGACATTATGTTAACGATTCTGTAAATCACGATTTTATGATCAGAAATATCTCAAACATCTCTCTCTCTCTCTATCTCTTCTTCTATCTCCTTCTCTCCGTCCTTGAGTTCTCCTCTTCTGTTCTCCGTGCTGAGCTGGTTCCTTTCATCAGTGTTATCTCTTTGACAATCCGACAGCTTTATCTATCTGGGACTTCTGACTGCTGGCATTTCCTTCTAAATCTACCTGACTCAACAAAAACATAGTTTAGTCTGATGCAATGCAGGAGCTCACTCACAGTCAGGTCTCTTTCTCTGTAGGCTTTAAAGACACATTCCATCATTTGAAACGCAACAAAACGGTGGCCCCGCCACTCTACTACAAATTACTGTAAGTTTCACAGAGTGGTCCTTCAAAGGCACACTCCATAACTTCTACTTTGTTTTTTATGTTGGAGAACTGCAGGGGAGGATTTTTATAAAGTGTGTAATCATAGAAGCAGAGAGACGGACACCTTGGTTAAAATAAGCCTATGTAGACACCTGGAAATACTGCAAACTCATCAAAGCCATCAAAACCAATCTTTTATGTATTGTCTGGGACTTTGTGTTTGATGTTTCTAATGTTTGAGCATCTGTTTGGCGTTGTGGAAAACGTACAGCCCTTTTGTTCTTGTGATGTTGCTGTGTTTAGGAATTGGAACTTTAATGAGACAATTATTGACAACATCAGTTCTATCTTTGTCTTTTGAGTTTGCCTATTCTGTAGAAAGTTTTGTTAAAGAAAATATCAAAAATTGCTCCTCAGACTTTCAAATACCTTTTTCAAAGTATGTCCAGATTGACAAGACAGACAGTCAGTCCTCTGGGAGTCTTGCTTAGACTAGATAACATTCTGAACGCTTTTAAACTGTCCTGTCCCTGTACTAATGTTTCATATTGTGTCCTCTTCCTGTCTATACCGTCACAACTAGCCTTCTATCACTCTCTCCCTCTCTTCGTTCTTTCAGCCAATTAGTGTTCCACCTCTCCTCCCAAGACTTGTTTTTCTCTCTGTTCCTTCACCCATCCTTTGACCTCCTGTGTCTGACTATCTCTTTGTCATTTCTCTTCTCTCTATCCCTGCATATCCCCTCTCTCTCTCTCTCCTCTCCCTCCCTCATCCCTCCCTGTGTCGCTCTTGCTCTCTCTCTCCTCTCCCTCCCCTTCTCACTCGCTGTCTGACTTCCATCCACCTATCTCCCACTCCCCTTCCCTTCCTCCATCTCTTTCTTTGCCCGTCCCTCCATCTCTCTCCCTGTTCCCATCTCATCTCGCTCCCTCTCTCTCTTTATCACTCTCCCCCTCTCTCTCCATCTCTCTCTCCAGCCTAATCATGTTCTTCAGATTGATTCCATGGTGATTACTCCCTCTCAGATCTCATATTCTGAAAGAAATAAAGAGGGGAACTAAGAAAATGAGGAAATTAATGAAGGAGGGAGGGGAAGGAGAGGTTGAGAGAGAGTTACGTTAGTGGAGTGAATATGAGAATGAAGATATAGCGATAAAATATGAAGAGAGCGATAAAGAGAAGAGAGAGAGAGAGAGAGGAAAGAGAGAGGGAGAGAAGAGAGAGAGAGGAAAGGGAGAGAGAGAAGAGAGAGTGGAAAGAGAGAGAGAAGAAAGAGAGAGGAAAGAGAGAGAGGGGAGAGAGAGAGAGAAGAGAGAGAGGGAAGATAGAGAGAAGAGAGAGGGGGAGAGAGAGAGAGAGAGAGAGAGAGAGAGGGAAGATAGAGAGAAGAGAGAGGGGGAGAGAGAGAGAGAAGAGAGAGAGAGAGAAGAGAGAGAGGGAGGGGAGAGAGAGAAGAGAGAGAGGGAAGATAGAGAGAAGAGAGAGGGGCAGAGAGAGAGAAGAGAGAGGGGAGAGAGAGAGAAGGGAGAGAGAGAATAGAGAGAGAAGAGAGAGAGGGGAGAGAAGAGCGAGAGGGGAGAGAGAGAGGGGAGAGAGAGAGAATAGAGAGAGAGAAGAGTGAGAGTGAGAGTGAGAGAGAGAGAGAGAGAGAGAGAGAGAGAGAGAGAGAGAGAGAGAGAGAGAGAGAGAGGGAAAAGAGAAGAGAGATTGATTGGTTTGTTTCACTCCATTCCTTAGAGTACTATATAAAAACTTATGAAGTAATTCATCTGTATTAGCAATCACTATGGCCTTGAATTCAGTCATTCTACAACATTGTATAATTTCAACTGAGCAAATTATTAGCTAGTGGAACTTTTCACACAAAAAAACTGTCAATCACTCAAAGGCTGTGTTTAAAGATGCAATCTGGTATTGGACCGATCCTTTTGTTCCCAGCGGCAGGGCTAAAATACAAATCCCAGATTGTAGCCTTAAAGTACATACTCTCAGTCTCTACACAAAAATGCAATACCACAATCCATACCCATTCACAATTTCTGTTCATACTCTGTCTATCTTAACCAAGAGTCTAAGCTCTGACTTCACCAGTTCAATGTGAAAGCCCTTTCAGAACCCACATTCTTTTCCAGAACACATTGTGAGTCATCACCATAGAAATCCTATTGATTCATTCTAATTCCAAATTCTGTGGTCATACCTTCTCTGAGTTGAACCCATTTCTGTAAAAGGAGGCGTTGATGTCATAGCTCTTAGAATGGATTCCATGTTAGAAGCTTCTGTCTGTCTGCTGAATGACAGTGTTTCTTATTAAAGGCAGTGTGACAATAATAAATAAATACCTTGACAATATTCCTTGCTGGTCTTTCAACTATTGGTAAGGTAACGGACGTCACACAAGAACGCACGCACGCACGCACACACACACACGCACATTTCGATCGATACGTTAAGTCGTAGTGTTGTGTTTCAAAATTGAGTAGATCAGAAATGAATGTGGTTTAAATGCCAGGACCCTATAGACTGAGCTGTGGCCTCTTGGCTTTAGTTAAAACACACCACAGTTGACTTCTTCATAGATGCCCCAAGGCAGGGAACACAGATCGATACTTCTTTCCAACTGACTGTGTTTGTGTGTTTGTGGGTGGGTGGGTGGGTGTATGTACGGGTGGATGGGTGTGTGCGTGAGTGTGTGCGTGTGTGCCACAGAGGACAAACTGGGGATACCTGGACTAATCACATAGTTTAGTCTGATGCAATGTAGGAGCTCACTCACAGTCAGGTCTCTTTCTCCCTCGGCTTTACAGACACATCCCATATTTTCTCAATGCCTGACATCTCACTTTGTTGCGGTGCTTGCGTTTGAGACAAGTGCAAAATGCCTGGGGATTAGAGGCTGAAAACAACCCTATTGGTTATATGTGATATATAACCTATAAATACCGGTAGATATATTATATTAGAAATATTCCATGAATGATATTATAGATATAGATGTTGTATTTAGAGTATATACTTACTAAAGGTAAGGGAACCCATTGGAAAACCAGGGGACTTCTCTAGCAGCACCTAAGGAGAGAAAATAAATAAAAACAGTGAAAAGGAAAGACTGAGTTGAAGAGAAGGAAAGAGATGAAGGTTGAAGGAAAGAACAGGGGAGAACTAATGAGCTCCATCCTCATCCTCAGCCCTCTCACACCCTCTGCAGAGCAGCCATCCACAGGAGGGGGAAATAGCAGAGAAATGAGAAGGGGAAATGACGTTTGGAGATCGAAGTTGACTTTCTGCTGTGGAACTGAAACAGAAATTGAATCTTGTAAAGGTTAGAGTAGAGGAGAAAACATGGCTCAACCAACCAGAGGTCACAGTCAGAGTTCTACTGTTGCCCCGGGAGACCGGAACCAGAGGAATCCATTTCGGACAGGGAGTGGAAGACACAGGGGGTCAAGCCCTTAGGAGCAGACAGGGGGAAGCAATACCAGAGTAGGGTGGGTCTGTCTGTCTGTCTGTCTGTCTGTCTGTCTGTCTGTCTGTGTGATATAGCCTTAATACCAGAGTAGGGTGGGTCTGTCTGTCTGTCTGTCTGTCTGTCTGTCTGTGTGATATAGCCTTAATACCAGAGTAGGGTGGGTCTGTCTGTCTGTCTGTCTGTCTGTCTGTCTGTCTGTCTGTCTGTCTGTCTGTCTGTCTGTCTGTCTGTGTGATATAGCATTAATACCAGAGTAGGGTGGGTCTGTCTGTCTGTCTCTGTCTGTCTGTCTGTCTGTCTGTCTGTCTGTCTGTCTGTCTGTCTGTCTGTCTGTCTGATATAGCATTAATACCAGAGTACTCCAGAAAGCCAGTAGAATTAGAGTGTAGAGGTGATGCAGCACCTCGTCCACCATAGAGGACGTACCGTAGGTTTAGAAACCCTCACTTCTCTCTCCCTGTCTTCCTATTTCTACTCCTCATTTAAACAAAGCATAGAACATAACTAATGAAATTACAGTTCATGAAAATGTGCCCTTATTCCATTATAAACTAATGTACAGAATTGATTATACAAGAGACAAAATTCACAACTTCTACAGCACAACGGCAGAGTCATGTCTTAAGTGCAAAACTAACAGTGACTTTATGATTCATGCCTTCTGGAAGTGCTATAAAGTTATAAAGTTGGCTGTCAGAAGTTGTACAATATAAATGTACTTTTAATCTGTCTATCTGCATACTTCAATAGATGGCATATGAGGGTGCGGTGAGACAGCCAATGGGTTGGACTGTACATTTTTCCTCAATCATTTTGGAAAAACTTTGCCTAAAAACTGGAAATCTAACGACCCTCCATCGTTAAGATAGTGGATGAATCAATTGCATTATTATCTAAATATTGAGCAAATGTGTGCTCCAGAGAGAGGCAGGAGAGTTTGAGAAATGAGACAGTATGTTGTGAAACAGCAGGATGGGAGAGGTGATGGTGAGAACGTGGTCCTGAGCAAGTGTGAGGTCATTCATGATTGTTGAAATGTGTGTATGCTGAGTTGTCTATTGTTTTTGTCTAAGTCTGTTTTTGTATTGTCAAAAAAGTTCAATCAAATCTCTCTCATTCTCTCCTCAAGTTCCTCACTCATACTCATTATTTTTCTCTGTTGACAATTAATTTTCCAGCAGATTAATATTAAATAAAGATGCTGACCCTTCCTTCCTTCCTTCCTTCCTTCCTTCCTTCCTTCCTTCCTTCCTTCCTTCCTTCCTTCCTTCCTTCCTTCCTTCCTTCCTTCCTTCCTTCCTTCCTTCCTTCCTCCCTTCCTCCCTCCCTCCCTTCCTTCCTTCCTCCCTCCCCTCCTTCCTTCCTTCCTTCTCCTCCATCCATCCCGTGATGTCTCAGTGCTCTACATTGCCGTGGGTAACTCACCTCATCCATCATCAATGTGTATCCACCTTGTAAAACAGAACAATGAACACTTAACTATAGAGACTAACTACAATATGCACTGACATTTACAACATTATTAGATACACTATTAAACATGCTGTGATGAACAGTGAGGGAGACAGACACATCCATCTCTCTCTCCCACTGTGTGTGTGTGTACTCTGTCCTACAGCTAAAAACAACAACCACTATTCAAGTCTGTACAAACACACATATCATTCTGTACATTATACAGCTTCTTTTTCAAACTAAAAGTTTCCACTGGTTCTTCTGACAAGACAGATGGGATGTCTATAATGGTGAATTTTAAAGCTAGCAGAATTGGCAACGTTGTTGTTTAGGGCAATAGAATTCGATGATATGCAATCGACACGTACACACGGCATCTCTGGGCATGACTTAGTAAATATTCCCTGTGTGGCTTAGTAAATACTGTCCCCTTGTAGTAGTTAGGATGTCCGTCTGTGTAAACGGTGTAGTTGATAATAGAGCCATTCATCTCATATCCCCATCCTGAGAACTCTCTCTTTAAGAGCCAGGACAAATCCTTAGGGTCATGACAATAGCTATGTGAATGGATAGAGAATAGAGAGGGGGAGGAGCGAGAGAGAGAAGTCCATTACAATAGCTCATTAGAGAGAGCGAGGGAGAAAGACAGGGAGACAGAGAGACAGAGGGCTAGCACGGAACACTAGGCACAGAATAAGCCACACTATCTATCTACTGAATGGTTGTGGCAATGACTCAACCCTCTACATCGGGTCTAGTCTGGAGAGAGGCCAAACAACCACAGACCTCCTCTAAAGAACATGAAAATATGACTTTCCCTCCCGGCAGGCAGCACAAAATTACCCTTGCATAAAACCCCCTGAGTCGGTCAGATTTGAGGCAGGGGGGCATAAAGAACCAATGAAAGGATTACTTATTTATAAGAATGGTTGGAGGAGAGGAGGAAAGGCGAATAAGCAATGCCTGTGAGGATGGGATGGTGTGTGTGTTTTCTGATTAGTTGCATTGCGACCTGGCAGTTCTACTTTAATGGAAGGACTTTGTTCCAGAGGGAGCAGAGTTGAAGAATATCTTCTATTTTGTTGCAGCCAAAATGGAGGCTTTTTTTTCTCTGTTCGTAGGCTGGTAGCCAGCTGTCCGCTATCTAATTGGTGTTTTCCTGAATAACAGTGTGAACATTTTATTTATCGCCCAGCCTGGGCCAAAAAGCCCCAAAGTTACTCCTGTTTGGTCTGAAAAAACAATGGATGCCACGGCCCAAATGTCAGGCACTAATTCTCAGTTAATGAATTGGCAGGGAGAGCAGTGAAGGTCCCGCTCGCTCTCGTTCTGTCTGTCTGTCTGTCTGTCTGTCTGAGAGAGAGGAGAGGTCATGAGCAGATGAGCACCTGCATTCTTCAGCATGTTCTTAAAAAAATATAGATTTGGAGTTAGATAAACTTGGATTATTTTGTCAGGAACACATACAGGATGCTACCCTCTACAACATAACCTTCACTCCAAATCAAAACTCAAAACCTACAACCTGATTTTGGACGGAATTACAGAATCACCTGGAAGGCTTACAACTACCAAAGATTAATAGTACAAAGCTATACAGCAAATGCTCTGGAAAACAACAGAAACCTGAAAACACCATCCAACTTGGAACTGAGTGAGTAATGTTTAGTCTGAAGCTATATTTTGTTTCCAAAAGCCAAAATACATTACATTACTTTATAAGGACTGAATGCTAAGTTAAGGCTACCAAGCTTGACACAACTTCAATTAGCACTGACGGGTCAAGTGAGAGGTGTCAAAGCGCTTTAGCCCAACAATGGCCGGAGAATTGCACAGTCTACTCCAACCAAATGGAGAGGCCTTAGAAGCTGCCTCCTGCTGTTCAGAGGTAATTAAAATACACTACCCTGTGTATGTAAAGAATGATAAGACACGAAGAGCACAAAATGAAGCTCCTTATGGAAAATCAAGAGATACTTTTTGCTGACTATTATAAAAATGGGAACATCAGCAACCTCATCTTCCACAGAGACCATCCCCTGGCATGGCACAGTGCTATATTAACCAGACCATCCCCTGGCATGGCACAGTGCTATATTAACCAGACCATCCCCAGGCATGGCACAGTGCTATATTAACCAGACCATCCCCTGGCATGGCACAGTGCTATATTAACCAGACCATCCCCTGGCATGGCACAGTGCTATATTAACCAGACCATCCCCTGGCATGGCACAGTGCTATATTAACCAGACCATCCCCTGGCATGGTACAGTGCTATATTAACCAGACCATCCCCTGGCATGACACAGTGCTATATTAACCAGACCATCCCCTGGCATGGCACAGTGCTATATTAACCAGACCATCCCCTGGCATGGCACAGTGCTATATTAACCAGACCATCCCCTGGCATGGCACAGTGCTATATTAACAAGACCATCCCCTGGCATGGTACAGTGCTATATTAACCAGACCATCCCCTGGCATGACACAGTGCTATATTAACCAGACCATCCACTGGCATGGCACAGTGCTATATTAACCAGACCATCCCCTGGCATGGCACAGTGCTATATTAACCAGACCATCCCCTGGCATGACACAGTGCTATATTAACCAGACCATCCCCTGGCATGGCACAGTGCTATATTAGCACACTACCCCTGTGTTAACAGTACCAAAAATTAGAACAGGACATGGTAGAAATAGTTTTAGTTACTTAGCTCTGTGGTCCTGGAATACTCTCCTGAACATTTAAAAATTTGATGATATAGTTTCGTTGGTGGAGTTTAAACACTTGAATAGATTTATATATCATAGAAGAGTGTAATTGTTTTTAGGCCAGCTGTTTTTAGTCAAGACTCGTGTTTTTAATGTAAAATGTATTTTTTTTTGTATTGTATGTGTGTTTATAGTTTTGTTTAATGTTGTGTTAGTGTATGTAAGTTGTTTTGTCTGTATAAAAATTGGGATATGGTAAGGTCTGGTAGGTTGTATAAAAAGTGAGATATGGTAAGGTCTGGTAGGTTGTATAAAAAGCGAGATATGGTAAGGTCTGGTAGGATGTATAAAAAGTGAGATATGGTAAGGTCTGGTAGGATGTATAAAAAGTGAGATACGGTAAGGTCTGGTAGGTTGTATAAAAAGTGAGATATGGTAAGGTCTGGTAGGTTGTATAAAAAGCGAGATATGGTAAGGTCTGGTAGGATGTATAAAAAGTGAGATATGGTAAGGTCTGGTAGGATGTATAAAAAGTGAGATACGGTAAGGTCTGGTAGGTTGTATAAAAAGTGAGATATGGTAAGGTCTGGTAGGTTGTATAAAAAGCGAGATATGGTAAGGTCTGGTAGGTTGTATAAAAAGCGAGATATGGTAAGGTCTGGTAGGTTGTATAAAAAGTGAGATATGGTAAGGTCTGGTAGGTTGTATAAAAAGCGAGATATGGTAAGGTCTGGTAGGATGTATAAAAAGTGAGATACGGTAAGGTCTGGTAGGATGTATAAAAAGTGAGATCTGTGGTAGGATGTATAAAAAGTGAGATATGGTAAGGTCTGGGAGGTTGTATAAAAAGTGAGATATGCTCAGGTCTGGTAGGATGTATAAAAAGTGAGAAATGGTAAGGTCTGGTAGGTTGTATAAAAAGTGAGATATGGTAAGGTCTGGTAGGTTGTATAACATTTACATTTACATTTAAGTCATTTAGCAGACGCTCTTATCCAGAGCGACTTACAAATTGGTGCATTCACCTTATGATATCCAGTGGAACAACCACTTTACAATAGTGCATCTAACTCTTTTAAGGGGGAGGGGGGGGTTAGAAGGATTACTTTATCCTATCCTAGGTATTCCTTAAAGAGGTGGGGTTTCAGGTGTCTCCGGAAGGTGGTGATTGACTCCGCTGACCTGGCGTCGTGAGGGAGTTTGTTCCACCATTGGGGTGCCAGAGCAGCGAACAGTTTTGACTGGGCTGAGCGGGAACTGTACTTCCTCAGAGGTAGGGAGGCGAGCAGGCCAGAGGTGGATGAACGCAGTGCCCTTGTTTGGGTGTAGGGCCTGATCAGAGCCTGAAGGTACGGAGGTGCCGTTCCCCTCACAGCTCCGTAGGCAAGCACCATGGTCTTGTAGCGGATGCGAGCTTCAACTGGAAGCCAGTGGAGAGAGCGGAGGAGCGGGGTGACGTGAGAGAACTTGGGAAGGTTGAACACCAGACGGGCTGCGGCGTTCTGGATGAGTTGTAGGGGTTTAATAGCACAGGCAGGGAGCCCAGCCAACAGCGAGTTGCAGTAATCCAGACGGGAGATGACAAGTGCCTGGATTAGGACCTGCGCCGCTTCCTGTGTGAGGCAGGGTCGTACTCTGCGAATGTTGTAGAGCATGAACCTACAGGAACGGGTCACCGCCTTGATGTGAGTTGAGAACGACAGGGTGTTGTCCAGGATCACGCCAAGGTTCTTAGCACTCTGGGAGGAGGACACAATGGAGTTGTCAACCGTGATGGCGAGATCATGGAACGGGCAGTCCTTCCCCGGGAGGAAGAGCAGCTCCGTCTTGCCGAGGTTCAGCTTGAGGTGGTGATCCGTCATCCACACGGATATGTCTGCCAGACATGCAGAGATGCGATTCGCCACCTGGTTATCAGAGGGGGGAAAGGAGAAGATTAATTGTGTGTCGTCTGCATAGCAATGATAGGAGAGACCATGTAAGGATATGACAGAGCCAAGTGACTTGGTGTATAGCGAGAATAGGAGAGGGCCTAGAACAGAGCCCTGGGGGACACCAGTGGTGAGAGCACGTGGTGCGGAGACAGATTCTCGCCACGCCACCTGGTAGGAGCGACCTGTCAGGTAGGACGCAATCCAAGCGTGGGCCGCGCCGGAGATGCCCAGCTCGGAGAGGGTGGAGAGGAGGACCATAAAAAGTGAGATCTGTGGTAGGTTGTATAAAAAGTGAGATATGGTAAGGTCTGGGAGGTTGTATAAAAAGTGAGATATGCTCAGGTCTGGTAGGATGTATAAAAAGTGAGAAATGGTAAGGTCTGGTAGGTTGTATAAAAAGTGAGATATGGTAAGGTCTGGTAGGTTGTATAAAAAGTGAGATATGGTAAGAGTTTAAGGTAAGGAGAGGATGAAGAAAAATGTTTAAAACACCAGTTACAAATCTATTGTAACACACCTCACTACACACACACACACACTTCAGTTGTACTTCAAACAGTGAGAACAAGGGGATGTGGCTTTGATATGATTGAATAAGGAGTTTATTCAGGCCACTGCAGATGTATGGTCTTCACATCAGATGCTTTATGAAGCCAATAATAACCGAACCGGATGCAGCCAGAAATTGCCATCCACGTTTGATTCAGAATAGCAGGTCAATAATAGACTTTTCCATAGTGAACTTCTTACCCTGTTTTCAAAGCTCAGCTTTCACCACTCCAGTATGAAATGGAAAATCTCTTTTTAATGCAAAGCCATGGATCGATGAGTGATTTGATGAACGCAGCAGCGAGCGGGCGCTTCAAGGTCGTGGTGTGTTTCAGTACTCTCTTACCCCACCTCTCCCACTCACTTTACTGTGTGACAGCGTTATTTGAAAAGGCCTCCCATTTACTCAAACGTGGATGGCAATTTCTGGCTGCATCCGGTTCGGTTATTATTGGCTTCATAAAGCATCTGATGTGAAGACCATAAATCTGCAGTGGTCTGAATAAACTCATTCAATCATATCAAAGCCACATCCCCTTGTTATCACGGTTTCAAATACAACTGAAGTGTGTGTGGACTGTGTGTGTGTTTGAGAGTGATTGACTATCTGTATGCAGTGTACTTCAACACCTGCAAAACTCACGACTGAAATCAGCCGTTTCTCTGTCCTCGTTTCACCTATAAAGGACAAGCCTCGCCACTCAACCTTACAGCTCTCAGTGCCTTCTCTAAACCAAGGCCTCAGCATAGACCACTACCCGGATAAGGCCTCAGCATAGACCACTACCCGGATAAGGCCTCAGCATAGACCACTACCCGGATAAGGCCTCAGCATAGACCACTACCCGGATAAGGCCTCAGCATAGACCACTACCCGGATAAGGCCTCAGCATAGACCACTACCCGGATAAGGCCTCAGCATAGACCACTACCCGGACAAGGCCTCAGCATAGACCACTACCCGGATTCATACAGCTTAGAGTGAGAGTGCTGATCTAGGATCTGTTTGACTTTTATAGCACAATCATTAAGATTACATGGTAATGGAGAGACCTGATCCTAGATCAGCACTAGCATCGGCATGTGAAATGGCCCCTGATAGAAGTGCTGGCAGCCAGGTGATACACACTCCCTGGAAGGTGCAGTATTGACAAAATATGACCACACAACATGTTGATACTCTGAAAGAGCTTTATTTAAAAGGATTTACAACAAACTGGCACCACTGTGTTTTAAGTTAAACAGCTTTCTTTTTCTTTCGGCGCAACACTCCATTTTGTACATAAGATGCAGACACAAAAATGTGTCTCAGTCCATTCATAAAAATAAATGTATACACTAATATTAGCTAAAAAAAACGTTTTAAAGGTTGTTGAATGTACTGAGATCAACATCCATCATAAAAGCAGAGAAGAAATACAATTAGGTTACCTTTAGACCTGATCTAAGGTCAGTTGTTTCCCCCTCTAATAGATCAGGATAACATCTGTGGCTGGATAAACTGATCCTAGATCTGTACTAAAGTATACCTTCTACCTGGTGGTAACAACCAATTCAAGCCTTCCACCACTGAAACCTGTCCCAATACAAACCCAAAATAAAAATGCTCACAAACATTTCAAAGCTTAGATTTTTTTTTTTTTGAATCATATCAAGTATGGAAATGGATTAACCTAAATCTTCAATCCCAAAAACCCTAGTCCCGCCAACAAATCTTATAGAAGGTGTGCATGACTAGAAACTGAATAAAACAACAAATCTTAAAACTACTATTCCGCCTGCGTTTTTGGGCTCAATGTCCTTGAGGGGGTATTGAGGATAACATGGAAAACTTCTAAATCCTCCTGAAATACTTTTAAGCCGTATTAGCCTTCTTGGATTTTCCAAACCCTTTCATCTATGAAAGCCAGATAAATAATCCAACACAGAACACGCTACAAGGGTAGCTGAGCAACGATTCCCAAATCTATTGAAATTAATTACAGAACAGATATGCTGGCTGTCTTTCAGTACGCGTCAACATTCCTGACTGCAAAAGATGAACAGAACTTTGAACGAACTTTGCACCATTTGAACAATGTAGCTCACTTAATTTCTCCAAGACCAAAATCCAACGCTTTCATAGTTTCTACTCAATGCTTTTTTTTGGGCAGACATAAAAAAGGCACACATATCTAAATGATTGGTTCTGTATACCAGGTTTTCCAAGGCCCAAATTAGTTGTTTTTCCTATTAAAATAGAGCCAGGGCAAAAATAGAACAAAACATGACCTACAGTGAGTCCTGATCCAAATGTTTGAGAACCACTGTTTTATGTATAGTCAGATGGCAGTGTATGAGCCTAGTGGACATTGTCCTTGGGGTTGGTTAGGTAGGGCTATCCCGTGTCTGAACTACACCTATCCTGTTCTATTAGATTGAGTGGAAACCTTGTGGAGTACACTATTCCTTTCCTGTATAAATAAAAATGAATTGAATAATAAATCTAAACCTTATGACTCCTATGCCAGGTCCGTTCTGTTAGACTTCATCTAAACCCTGAACTACACCATTTATTTCCTGTTCGATTGAATCTTGAGTCAGTTATTATTAGACTGGATGACGACCCCTTAAGACAACAGTTAGGTCTCTGTGCCTGAACAACATGTCTTTCCTGCCTACATAATGAATCTGGAATAAAACTAAACCTGCTTTGTTTCTATTACTACACCGTGTCTGTTAGATTGAATAAACTGTTTCTTTCTGCTATATTCCAGGAGCCAGTTCAGTCGTTAGTTGCCATAGTGACATTTAACTGTGTTCTATAACTACTCTGTAATGGTGATCTAACTAGGATGTACATGTTAAGCTGTAAAATGTAGGATTAATGCATGTTTCACTTCTCGTCCTCCTTTTCTTTGCTACATTCATTCCTTCTCCGTCAATTGGAATAAGAATGATTACAAAACGGGATGTAGAGGAGGAGGGGATAGAGAGAGAAGATAGGATGCAGAAGAGAGTATAGAGAGAGGAAGGAGAGGAGATGGTGGGGGGGTTAGGCAGTGGTGCCCACTCCTGCTGCAGCTGGTGTGTGTTGTTGTGATGTTGGTGATGCTGTGCTGTTCAGGGCTTTTCCTCGGTGTCTCTGACCCCCTCTCCTCCTGCCTCCACCTCCTGCCTTGGGCTGGAGGAGAACAGTCACAACAGAACAAGTGTTAAGCCACACAATTTACGACCACCTCTAACTGTTAGATATTTGACTTTTAAATAAATTGAGAAGACAAATTCTCATTGAAAATTCTATTTGTCTTGTTTTTTATTACACAGCATTAGTTCAGGTCTAAACGTCATTTTAATGTTTTCATTCAAGTAAATAACCTTTTTAGTACTTTTAGAAGTCAAAGTTCAGGCTTGCACAGGAAAACACTCTTTAGTGTTGGGATAAATGGAAGTCATGGCAGTACTTCTTTAAGACAAATGGCACTGGTGTTTCCTTCCCTCGTTCCGTTTACCTGGTTCTCTTTGTTGCCGTCTTTACATAGCGTCTCCTCCTCCCCCACTGTCTGACGCAGACAGCCAACAAGACAGACGAGGGAGAGAGAGGAGAACGAAAGTGTGACGGGTGGGGGAAGTGTTGAGGGGACGGTGAGACAAGTTAAATGGACAGAGGTCAGGAAAGATGAAAGGAACGAGTGATGGGTCCGACGATAATGGAGGAGAGGAGTGAACGAAAGTGGGATGAGGAAAAGAGATGTAAGTGGAATGAAAATTGAGAGCGGAAGAGAGGGATATTGGCAGACGCGTGTGAGGGTCAAGGAAAGGGAGGACATTTTGAAAAGAGGGATTGTGAAAGACAGGGTGATGAACAATCATAAAAGCGCAGGATAAAGAGTGAAACGAGATGGAGGGGCATCGGAAGAGAGATTAGCATATTGGAAAAGAGAAGAAAGCTGCTGGTACGACACACACATGCCAACCCTGTCCAACTTTTACAGTACCATACGCGCGCGCCATATTTCTGACCCACTGGAATTGTGATATAATTAATTGTAAGTGAAATAATCTGTCTGTAAACAATTGTTGGAAAAATTACTTGTGTCATGCACAAAGTAGATGTCCTAACCGACTTGCCAAAGCTATACTTTGTCAACAAGGAATTTGTGGAGTGGTTGAAAACAAGATAATGACGCCAACCTAATTGTATGTAAACTTCTGACTTCAACTGTACGTCCAATGATGTATTAATCTCCATGTCCGTGGACACAAACTCCGTACATGTCTGTGTGGTGCAACTCGAGAATCGGGACGTTAGATTCACTCAGTGGATGTATTTTTTTTATTTAAAAAAATAATAATAATTAAAATAAATAAAATAGGCCCCATTCATTTCTGCGTACTATTAACTCGGATCTTGAAGATGGACAGAGAATTGCATAGTAGGTACGCAAAATGCTGTATGTTGGCAGGTCTGCACACACAACCATTCAGTCACTCAACACTAAAGACATGAAAGCATACAATGCAGCAGGGCAGAGAGTTTAACTTTCCTCCTGCTCTTCTAGTCATTATTTGACCTCTTACTCCAGGATGTTCTCTAAACCCTCCCTTCTAAGCCCCTCCCTCCTCCAGGTGTTCGTTCTAAGCCCCTCCCTCCTCCAGGTGTTCGTTCTAAGCCCCTCCCTCCTCCAGGTGTTCGTTCTAAGCCCCTCCCTCCTCCAGGTGTTCGTTCTAAGCCCCTCCCTCCTCCAGGTGTTCGTTCTCAGCCTCTGCCTCCCGGTAGCTCAGCAGTAGCTGTCCTGTGTTGTGGCTGTACCCAAGTGTTCTAATCCCCTCCAATCTAATGCTGCGTTCATAACCAAGTGGGAAGGTGTTAATTACCAGTTGTGAAGTCGTAAATACCAGTTGGATGCATTCACGTGCTTTGAAATCGTTGAGAAAAGCTGATTGGCTAACGGCCAACAAGCTGCATCAACCATAATCTTGCTTGTAAACCAAGTCGTATTAAAAAAACATTGATACATTTTTTATAAATAAAGTTTTGTTGTTGCATTTAACTGCCAAAAATGCTGTTAGATGTAATTACCTACGTAGGTGACATCAGAGGTCAGCATGTGGGAGATGTCAGAGTTCAGGGATGATAGAGGAGTTTCCCACTAGTAATTACCAGTAGGAGGGGTGTTCAAGTGGATTTTTACCAGTCGTATGTGGTAAATACCACCTTCCCACTTGGTTATGAACGCAGGGTAGTCCCTTCACCAGTTGTTCAGTCTAAGCCCCTCCCTACCCCGGTAGCTCACCGGTAGCTGTCCTGCGTTGGGGCTGTCGGGCCGCGGTGCGGATCCTGCCTCCTCATTGGCTGACGTGGTGCCCTTCTTAGTGGACTGCATCTTGGCCTGCTGGGCCTTGGTGACTGACTGGAGCAGCTGGAGAGACACGTATAGGTGGAGTGAGTTAAGAGGTAGTCTGGGACCCTTTAGAAAAAGGTAGAAGCCCTTCATAACCCATTATAACACTTGACCACACACACATGGCAACGCTGGTGAAGAGACAGTGAGTTACTGTAACATTGTGAAATGTTTCTCTAAGGGGGTTTAATGCTCCATGACCTTTTATAAACTTATGACCATTCATAACCCTTCACAACAAGTTATAACCCCATACCTTGGTGATGGTGCCCACAGCCTTGGTCCGTCCCTCTCTGAACACCAGTCTCTGGTCTGTGTGGAGGTACTCAGGGGTCTTGATGAATCTGAAGTGGACTGAGGCCTTGTCCCCGGTACGTAGACAGTCTCTGTTCATGGTCAGAATGGTGGCTGTCTGTCTGATGCTGCCACAGTGCACTGAGGGAGAGAAAGTCAGAAAAATAACAATTGACATACCAGTGGCATAGCAACTGTGAACGTGTCGCTTTGTCTCAATTTTGTGTGAGTGTAGGAGAGACAAAGACCTAATATGAATATGGCTGAAACGTTAATGCTAAATTGAGCATCGCCACCGTATACAAGCAATCATGAACACACCCAAACGTTTGAAAGCCGCTCACCCATAGCCTGGTATCGTGGTGATATGGTGGTGGGGTGGTGCAGGACCAGTATCTCAGCCATAAACTCCCAGGTAGCCTGAGGTGTTAGTCTGGGAGAGATCATCACCATCCCCTTCCTGATGGAGGAACGCTTGATCTGGAGAAGAAAGAGGGAGGGGTGAAAAAGGGGCAGGGGGGAAGAGGAGAGAGAAACATTAGGACAGACAATGTGTCAGAAATGTGCTGATTGAGGATGTTTTTTCCCAATGGGAGTCATCCATTGATGGATTATGGACAGAGAATTTTCTGAAGAAAATAAATTGTCCATCTTTTTACATATCATATGCAACTTATTCGAAAGTTGCTGACTTGGGCTGAAATTTTGACACACAAAAACAGAATTTATGAATGCATGTATGATTTCATCTGTGTTATTGTGTCTGTGTGGTTGTAGCCTTAGATCAGATGCATAAACACACACCTTTTTGAGTGCGAATGAGGCGGTCTGTCCCCCACGGACCTCTTTGACAGGCATCCTCTTGCGGTGGATAGATTTGACAGCGATAGAGAGGAAACTGCCCAGGGGGTCTGGGCCGAGCAGCAGCGTGTCATTCAGTCGTATCAATCCACGTAACGTAGTGCCGGATACTACGGTGCCCACACCCTGAGGAGAGACAGGAGACGTCAATACAACACAGGTTGTTAAATGATTAGTGTGTGTGGTGCTGATGGTTGTGTGTGTGGTGTGTACGAACCGGTACTGAGTAGGTGTCATCGATCTGGAACTCGGCAGGCTCATCTTCTTTATAGGAGGTTTTAGAAGACAGTAGGTTGAGGAACATCTTCAGAAGATCCATGTTCTCTCCTGTTACATTGGAGACCTGGAAGATTGGACACATCCTAGGGAGAGACACACAGAGAGAGGGGAGGAGGGAGAAAAGAAAGGAAGAAAGACAGAGGGAAAGAGTGGGGGATTAAGGCAACATACGTTACCCATAAATCAATTCAAATGTTATTGGTCACATACATATATTTAGCAGATGTTATTGCGGGTGTAGCGAAATGCTTGTGTTCCTAGCTCCAACAGTGAAGTAATATCTAACAATACACAACATTACACAAACCTCAAAATAAAAGAATGGCATTACGAAATATAGAAATATTAGGATGAGCAATGTCAGAGTGGCATTGACTAGAATACAGTATATTAACATATGAAATGGGTACAACATTATGTAAACATTAACATGACTAGTGTTCCATGTCTATGTATATAGGGCAGCAGCCTCTAATTGCAGGGTTGAGTAACCATGTGGTAGCCTGCTAGTGACAGTGACTAAGTTCAGGGCAGGCCACTGGGTGGAGGCCAGCTAGTGATGGCTATTTAACAGACTGATGGTCTTGAGATAGACTGAAAAACAGCTTCTCTCGGTCCCAGCTTTGATGCACCTGTACGGACCTCGCCTTCTGGATGGTAGCTGGATGAACAGGCAGTGGCTCGGATGGTTGATGTCCTTGAAGATCTTTTTGGCCTTCCTGTGACATCGGGGGCTGTAGGTGTCCTGAGAGCAGGCAGTGCTTCCCCGGTGATGCATTGGGCAGACCGCACCACCCTATGGAGAGCTCTGCGGTTGCGGGCAGTGAGGTTCTTAGGGGACAAGCCAAATTTCTTCAGCCTCCTAAGGTTGAAGAGGCGCTGTTGCGCTGCCTTCACCACACTGTCTGTGTGGGTGGACCATTTCAGATTGTCAGTGATGAGTACGCTGAGGAACCGAGGACAGAGAGCAGGGAGAGCTTTTCACCTTCTCCACTGCGTTCCTGTTGATGTGGATGGGAGGTGTGCTCCCCGTCTCCTGAAGACCACGATCAGCTCCTTTGTTTTGTTGAGGTGATTTCCCTAGCACCACTCCACCAGGGCCCTCACCTCCTCCTCATGAAACACACACCTCCGCCTTTCTTCTTCCAGGAGAGTTCCTTATTCCCGTCTGCGCGATGTGCTGAGAACCCAGCTGGCTGTATGGACGGGGACAGTATATCTGGAGAGCCATGATTACGTGAAACAGAGTATGTTACCGTCCCTGAGCTCATCTACTTTATTGTCCAGGGACTGAACATTAGCGAGTAATATACAGTCCCTGAGCTCATCTACTTTATTGTCCAGGGACTGAACATTAGCGAGTAATATACAGTCCCTGAGCTCATCTACTTTATTGTCCAGGGACTGAACATTAGCGAGTAATATACAGTCCCTGAGCTCATCTACTTTATTGTCCAGGGACTGAACATTAGCGAGTAATATACAGTCCCTGAGCTCATCTACTTTATTGTCCAGGGACTGAACATTAGCGAGTAATATACTCTGAATCGGTGGATGGTGTGCACGCCTCCCGAGTCGGAATATAGAAGTCCACTCCAAACACCTCTTCTGCCCGGTGGTGTTTTGGAGCAGCCTCTGGGATGCCTTGGGGGTTGCAAACAAAGGATGCAATTCAGAAAAGTCTTATTTCTGTGTGTGTCGCTGGTGAGTTACCGCCGCTCTGATATCCAGAAGTTATTTCTGTGTGTGTCGCTGGTGAGTTACCGCCGCTCTGATATCCAAAAGTTTTCCGGCTGTATGTAATAACACAAAAACGTTCTGGGCCAATAATGTAAGAAATAACACACACACACACACACCCCAACAAAAATACTGCAAATTTGCTTAGGAGCTAGAAGCAGAGCTAACATGCCTGTCGGCGCCATCTTACACACAAGGTGGCAAACTGTTCAGATGAAATGAGGAAAAGGACCAAAACCACCACAAGGAAAGTGTTAATTCACTGGTATTTACCTCTCTGAGCTGAAGTTGGATGCAGTGACGATAACGTCATCTTTGTTTTGAACCAGTACAGGGATCTTTCTACATCCTGGGGACTTCAGTAACCTCTGTAACAGATGCAGTGTCTCTGGAAAATACACACACAATTATTAACACACATTGTGTGTGTTCATTTGTTAACCCAACAGACTAATGGGGAGGAACTAACTGGATTTTTCCAATGAAAAAAAAAGTGTTACTTTTCACTGTGATCATCATGTTTTAATGATTTGAACAGGGCCATGTTCCACAGTCCATCTCTCACCTGCTAGGATGTTGGCTGGACACATGTCGATCTTGGTGACCACTACAAAGACTGGTACATTCAGGGCTAGAGCCAAACCTAGATGCTCCTTGGTCATCCCTACAATACCTGCATTACTGCCCACCTAGAGAGAGAGAGAGGAAAGGAAGGAGAGAGATGAGCGAGAGAAAGAGGATGAGCAAAGTCACTGACACAGTAAATGTCTGTGGTGATAACTGACCATGTGTGAGCAAAAACACAAAACACACCATCCCTGTCTCTCACCATGAGCATACAGAAGTCTGGTAGGTGTCCGGTCATTCCAAACACAGTGGTTTTCAGGTACTTCTCGTGGCCGGCCAGATCTATAAAGGTGATGACCTTAGAGGACCTCTCACAGATCTTCGTCCAGTCCAGACTGCCCCCGTGATTGTCTGGCTTATTCACCACCTAGGAGCAGAGAGAGGTTGGTTTAAATCAGAGTGCTGGACAACATGCTAGGGTCAAAATGGACCAGGCTCTAAGTCAGCTTTGTTTATGTTTTGAATACTGCTGGTCCTGTCACTCTCCATCTCCTGCCTATGTAATCCCTATCTAACGTAAATGTCCTTAGTGACTCCTAAGTCACCTCCAAGTCATTATCTTACATGTCCTTAGTGACTCCTACGTCAACCCCAAGTCATTATCTTACATGTCCTTAGTGACTCCTACGTCAACCCCAAGTCATTATCTTACATGTCCTTAGTGACTCCTAAGTCACCTCCAAGTCATTATCTTACATGTCCTTAGTGACTCCTAAGTCACCTCCAAGTCATTATCTTACATGTCCTTAGTGACTCCTAAGTCACCTCCAAGTCATTATCTTACATGTCCTTAGTGACTCCTAAGTCACCTCCAAGTCATTATCTTACATGTCCCTCCTGGTCAAAGCCCAGGATGTCGTTCCCCACACTGCTGGTCCTGCCGCTCTCCATCTCGTGTTTGTGTCGGAAGAGTTTCTGCCTGGCGAACCCCCTGCCGTTGTCCAGCTCCCCGTGGGTCAACACCCCCAGCAGGGTGCTCTTACCGGCATCCACGTTACCCACCACCGCCACCCTGTATGGGAAGGGGAGAGTGAAGTTAGAGGAGAGAGAGCTGTTATGTGCAACACCAAATGTTGCAGCACACTGATCCTGAAAGCAAATCAACTTCTCCCTCTGAGAAGACCTAATAATACATTTGTCAATTTCTCTCTCTCTGCCTCTCTCCCCCCTCCCCGGCATCCCATTCTCCCTCTCTCGACGGATGAGGTAGTCTTGTAATCCCCCGCCCTCCTCACCGCACTTCCAGGAAGTCCTCCTCTCCGACCCGTCGGCGGATGAGGTAGTCTCGTACTTTCCCCCCTGCGTCGCTACGTTCCCTCAGCAGGATCATGTCTGCCTCTATCTGCTCACACAGGGATTGAACTGTGGCCACTGATGCCTCCATGTCCCCCTTGTCCAGACCATAGTCACCTCCGTCTGATCAAGAAAGGGGGGGGGGTATAAGCGGGAGAGAGGGAGGGTGGATGTAAGGAGATAGAAAGCCACACACTAACCATACTGCCCAGTACTCTGAGAACACCCATGCTTGTGGCTTTACCCAGACATAAGGCTTTAATTACAGGGTACTTGACTGCATTTCCAGTTTACATCAATTAATGTAGCTATAGTAGTTCCAATAAAGTTTGGGCAAATTATAGGAACAATAGAGCAGAAGCTGAGAAGGTGGAGGCTTGTCGTTTTGCCACCTGACCATTAAAGGGTTAAATCAGGATAAACAAGTTACACTAGCTATCTCAGACTTAACTGCCTAAGGATGTTACATACAACGATAAACATTTGAATCGGGAACCGATGCTTAAGATACAAGTGCCTCACTCCACGGACCCCAGACCGATCCACATGTAGCATGCATCAGTCAAGAAAACCATTAAAACATTTTTTTGCTTATAATACATTCTTTCTACCATCCGAAAATACCTCTTATATTGTGACAACTGATGCACCCTCTCTTTCAGTGTTGAACTGCATGTAAGTCAAACTCTGTTGAGAGTCATTGACCTACAAGTAATTTTGCATGCCAAATAACCCCAGGCAATACGAGTAGCCTAGTCAACCTGCACACTGTGCCCAGCTTTGGGGGTTGACACTAGCCTGACTGGTCCCAGATCTGTTTGTGTTTAAACAACTGACAAAACGCACAACTGATCTGGGATATCAGGTCTGTGTTCTTTAAGGGGGTCACCGTAGATCTGGGTTCTTATTGGAGATGTTTACACATGAGCACCATGGGTTCTGTTGTGTGGTTTAGGTATATGGACCGAAAATAAGGTAGGAAAGTAGGTTGTCCGTTCTCACCTGAGCCCACTCCCACAACATAAATGGTCTCCCCACATCCTTCATCCATCCTCTCTCGGAGTTGCCGTAGTAACGAGTCATACTGTTCTCCTGTGGGGCTGACCAGAGTCAGCTAGGAAAGAGAGAAAATTTATATTTTTTGGGGTTGTTTGATAATTGACAGAAACTTAGATACATGTGTTTACAATAACATTTTATTGTAAACTGGACTTGGTGATGCATCTAAATTTACAACGTAAATAAAAAAACGTAACATTACAGTTCATGTCCAGTAGAGGACAGAATAACACTAACAAAACAAAGTAAGAACGGCCAGACAGACAGCATACAAATATTGAAGCAATTAGCTAGAAGCTAGGCCTGGGTCGTTTGTTGATGTTACAATGACGTAGCCTAGCTTCTGGCAAGCCTGACCATGTTGTAAATGTGCACATGCATGATGATTCATGCAATTATGAACATATTGATGTTTAATCCATACTTTCTTATTTGAAATAAATTACATTTGCAAGATAGATCTAGGTTTCAGGCCGGATTAGTGTCAGTTTTGCCCCAGCTAACACACCTGACTCCAATAATCAACTAATAGTGGTCTTCAGTTTAGAATGCAATTAGTTTAAATCAGCTGTGTTTGCTAGGGATGGGGGAAAAGTGTGACACCAAATCAGGCCCCGAGGACTGGAGTTGTCCAGGCCTAAATCTGGTCAAATCATCTTTGGTTGTTTCGCCAACTGTAGTGTCTACACAGAGTGGCACATATATACGTGTCATTCATTCACCATTGCATGTTTTGGTGGGTACTGGTCACTCGAAAAGATACGTGTCCGGTCATACTTGAACCAAATGAAATGCTATTATAAAAGTGTCACTTTCATAAAAATAGCAACATATTTTTGTTAAAGCTGATGTAAAATTGAAATCCACGAATACATATGCCATATAGCTAGCTTTAGCTGAGTCGAGAGCAGGGCCTACCTTGCTAGTAAAGTCTAAATGATCCTCGGACTCGCCGTTAACATTCTCTCCGTCTTCGAAGCACTCTCCCCCTGAAAGGTCATCCCCACAGTCCGGTGCGAATATAGAAACTGGTACTACGGATTCCTCTTTCGGTAATGTCCCCGGGCTTAGCCCTGGCTCTATTGCTGCCAACGACGCCATCTCCCCAAACCTTCAGGAAAAAAAGTAATTCAATTGCAAACTGCTAGCATAACATAGCTAAGCTAACGTTAGCTCACAAACCAAGCTTGCTACTGACACCAACATATTATGATGCAATGCATGCAACAATTTCGTACAGCAACTGCTTACGGTTTAAATTAGGCTAAAACGTCCCTTACTTAGCAATTCAAGTTGTATTAGTAATGTTATGTAAACATATACATTCATCATACCAGAAGTAGTAGTGTACATACAAGGTTTGCTTAGGTAGCCTATTTGTGTGTGGCCCGCCCCTATATTAAATACAGAAACAGGATTGGCTACAGTACTCAAAGCTCCACCCTCCTACCCTAGGTTCTTGAACGTTGACAGGTGTTCAACACAGAATGGAATTATTTCACAGAAACAGAAAATCAATACATTTTTCTCTTAGAGTTTTGACTCTTTCAATGTGTCATATGCACACATAATATAGTGTGTGCACGATTATAGAAACGCCTTACAGCAAATAATTGAATAAAGTATTAAAATACTGTATGGTAAGTAATGTGTGTAGTAACTATATTTACCACTAGATCGCAGTTTCATTGGTCAAAATACAGTGGATGGACACCTACATTGTCTTTTTTAGAAAAGATCAAATGAGTCACTAAAATGTCCAGTATTGTTGTGTACGACTCAGAAACACCCATCTACAGGCTGAAAGGGAGAAGAATGAAACGAGAAAGAATGAAAAAAGAAAGGGAAAGAAATCAAATAGATACAGCCCTCCACCTTGTTGAGAAATATGTCCCAAATGGCACCATATTCCCTACAAAGTGCACTACTTTTGACCAGAGCTCTATGGGCCCTGATAAAACAAATGTGTACACTATATAGGGAATATGGTGCCATTTGGTACATTCTCTGGCAACTCACTCCAAATATATTTGACTTTCTTCCAGTGGAGGCTGCTAAGGGGAGGATGGCTCATGTTATTGGCTGGAATAATGGCTGGAATGGTTTCCATGTGGTTGATACCATTCCATTGACTCCATTCCAGCCATTACTATGAGCCGTCCTCCCCTCAGTAGCCTTCACTGCTTCCTTCTATTGCTTGGTTGGAAATGTAGGCTAGTTATATTCTTGGCCCTGATTGGTCACCACTTTTACAACTCAATCTCTTATTGGCTAGTACACAATTCTAAACCCTGCCCTTTCTACAATACCAGACTGTAAAATGAAAACTTTCTCACTTTTCAGGCTTTGTCTGCTGAGATTTCAGAGAGAAGTCCGCCAAGATGGTATGTATGACTGTAATTCATTCAGAACTATTCTTTTATCAACTGTCTCTGCTTTCAAACTATCTACACACTACAGCATGTCAGATACATTGTTTAAACACCTCCCTTTCAAAGGCAAATCAATACAAGGTAGAGGGACAGTTAGCGGGTAAAGTTTGTGTGCAGCTCCTGAAACTGATGTTTTGCTTTGATACTGTGTTATCATGATTATTATTATCACAGTACACATAACCTTGGGACAACTGGCATTTAATATGAGTCTGGGATTAAAAGACTTTCATTGCCAATATTATTTATTCTACTACAGTGACAGTCCATAAAATCAATATGTGGTTCTTTGTGGTATTTTGCACTAGTGTTCCTTATCTTGATGTACTTTGAATTATTGTGAGTGGTTAGAGTCTGGTGATTAGTTGGATTCGGGGTTGTAAAAAGTGGATGACACCTGTATATTCTACAGCCTTTAGATCAGGGCTCTCCAACCCTGTTCCTGGAGAGATACCCTCCTGTAGGATTTCACTCCAACCCTGTTCCTGGAGAGATACCCTCCTGTAGGTTTTCAGTCCAACCCTGTTCCTGGAGAGATATCATCCTGTAGGTTTTCAGTCCAACCCTGTTCCTGGAGAGATACCCTCCTGTAGGTTTTCACTCCAACCCTGTTCCTGGAGAGAAACCCTCCTGTAGGTTTTCAGTCCAACCCTGTTCCTGGAGAGATACCCTCCTGTAGGTTTTCACTCCAACCCTGTTCCTGGAGAGATACCCTCCTGTAGGTTTTCACTCCAACCCTGTTCCTGGAGAGCTACCCTCCTGTAGGTTTTCACTCCAACCCTGTTCCAGGAGAGCTGCCCTCCTGTAGGTTTCCCTGCTACCCTGTTCCTGGAGAGCTACCCTCCTGTAGGTTTTCACTCCAACCCTGTTACTGGAGAGATACCCTCCTGTAGGTTTCCACTCCAAACCTGTTCCTGGAGAGCTACCCTCCTGTAGGTTTCCACTCCAATCCCAGTTGTAGCGAACCTGATTCAGCTTATAAACCAGCTAATTATTAGAATCAGGTGCGCTAGATTAGTGTTGTAGATGGTAGGATACCCAATAGTTCAGTGTAACAGTATAACTTTAGTCCGTCCCCTCGCCCCGACCCGGGCGCGAACCAGGGACCCTCTGCACACATCAACAACAGTCATCCACGAAGCATCGTTACCCATCGCTCCACAAAATCCGCGGCCCTTGCAGAACAAGGGGAACCACTACTTCAAGGTCTCAGAGCAAGTGACGTCACCGACTGAAAGGCTATTAGCACGCACCACCGCTAACTAGCTAGCCATTTCACATCGGTTACATTAGCAGTCTAGAAATATTCTGTGTCACAATATAAATGTGGCTAACTTTGTTGCTTTGAATGTAAATGAGAAATGTACAACGTCAATGGATTCTATCCCCAACGAATTACGGAGGTTTTGAGAATTCACTGGAGAGTCCACCTGTTTGATGATTAACGTCATAATTGATCTGAGATACAGAGACAAGTGGTGCAGTGTTCCAAGGTGCGGCCCAGGTATAGGGTCTAACAACTATATCTTCTACGTGACTAATACCATGTGATACCAGGGACATTGACCCACTGATACAGAGGACACAATGACTACCATTTATTAGATCCAACCAAGGATTGTTTAAAGGGAGGTATTATATGAATCTCAATAGCATCATTGACGAGGCAGTGTCGCACGCACACACACACACACACCACAGATTGTGGTACAGACAGAGGGTGTGGTAGGGTCTTACCTCGTCTTCGAATCACCAGTTTCATCCTCTATTTTTTTTGTCTCAGTGTTGTAAACCATTTACAACTTTACTGTCTCCTTGTGACCACTTCCTGACCATCTCAACGGTCAAACAGCATTCAAACAACGTTTAGTTCCTGTTTTCCTGCTTTTATGACCCTGTGTTCGCTATTTTATGACTGATCCCAGATATGATTGTGCAAACATGGCGTGACAATGACCATAGGAGTCGTCTAGTACAAACAGATCTGGGACACGGATATGGTTTTATTACCCGTGGGTGTTTCACTCACTACCCCAATAAGGTTGATCATTAACACTGAACCAGATAACCTGACCGTAGGTTCTGTTACTGTGGTTCCACGTGCACCACAGACGTGCTGATACGAATCTGTAAAGCACAGGTGGCTGGTGGCATCTTAATTGGGGAGGACGGGCTTATAGTAATGACTGGAGCTGAATGAATGGAGTGGTATGGAACTCATCATGGGTGTCCACGTGTTTGATACTTTTCCATTCACTCCATTCCAGCCGTAATGATGAGATGTCCTCCCCTCAGCAGCCTCCTGAGCTGTAAAGTTTATGCGGCAGTACATGCCACAGTTATGGATAACAACGTTTACAAAAACACAAAGGTCATACAAAGTTCATACAGATGTCATTGACACTTAAGGATGATCAACTAAAGGTTCATAGCTCCATCGTCATGTCAACTCCATCGTCATGTCAACTCCATCGTCATGTCAACTCCATCATCATGTCAACTCCATCGTCATGTCAACTCCATCGTCATGTCAACTGGGCCTAGATGAACATTATCCCTGTTATGGGAACCAAACTCTGCAGACCAATGAGTTTTATTTTCACCACTTCTTATTTACTCTGTCTTTGCTATTTGTACTGTTCATTTGGCAAGGTAACTGTTTTCTATGAGCTCAGTGCAGTAAGACGCTTATTACTGTGTATTTATCCCATTTGTTAACCCCTTAGTTGTCTAATTTCTCCTATCTCCTTCCTAGACGTTCCGTGTGGAGAACATGTCCTTCAAGCAGGGTCAGGAGATGACGTTCACAGGGAAGACCAAGTCCGGGGCCTCTAAGTAAGATCCTGACACTTCACCTTTCAACCCAAACCCAACACAGTGTTTCCCCTAGCATTAGTCCTAGAGACACTCCTGGTGCCTCACCCACTGCTCACTCCCAAGATTTAGCAGAACCCTGAGACTCTTGGTTTCAATTGAATGTTTTGGTGCTTGTAGCTGATTGTACTTTTGGTGTATTTCGCAGCCCACCAACAAGAAGTGTATATGGGAAACACCGCAAACAGTGCACGTACAAGTCACTATTGGTTTCAACTAT
>NW_024060619.1:0-110000 GCF_016432855.1 Salvelinus namaycush | reverse complement strand
TAGGGGTCAGTCATGACATCATCAGAGCGAGACACATGACTGTTTATTAGACTGTAGCCTGGGTGTTAATCCTCTTCTGCACACACACACACACACACACACACACACTAGTGTAGCCTGGGTGTTAACCATGGTCTCCCACCATAAAATAATTGACTGTGAACTCACTAAGTCAGTGTACTCACTTATACAGTCTATTGTCACTGTCCTGTCTGTCTGTCTGTCTGTCTCCTGCCTGTCGTTGTCTCCTGCCAGTCTGTCTGTCTGCCTGTTAGTCTGTCTGCCTCCTGTCTGTCTCCTGCCTCCTGTCTGTCTCCTTGGTTAACTGGAACATCAGTGGACTGAACTCACACTTGGCCTTCTAGGAATTTTAGTATCTTTTAACTAGTAGTAGTGGTTGATACCAATTCAATGCTAACTCTCTTAACGACAGATGTTAATCAGTGCTGAGTCATGACTAAGGCTGAGCAACAAGCTATCAAGGGTGGCTAGCAGCCTAGCGGTTAGTGCGTATGGCCAGTAACCAAAAAAGTTGCTAGTTCTAATCCCAGAGCCGACAAGGTGAAAAATCTGTTGATGTGGCCGTGAGCAAGGCACTTAACCCTAGTTGCTCCAGGGTTGTCGTTGATCATTGGCTGTGACCTCCCTCTCTGATAGGTGTCTCTCTGAGTGTCTCAGGGGGAGTTGGGTAAAAAAACATATACAATTCACACATGTGTATAGGACCATTATGTGCAATAGGACAAATATAATTCAGTTAACAGCGGTCCAGCTTTTGATTAGATATTGATTGACATAAACTGGACTCAAGTAACTAACTTTCAGTTAAAGTAATTTAGTGAAGAACTGTCAGTCAAGTTATTCAGACCAAATGGTTCGTATACAGTTGAAGTCGGAAGTTTACATACACCTTAGCCAAATACATTTAAACTCAGTTTTTCACAATTCCTGACATTTAATCAGAGTAAATATTCCCCGTCTTAGGTCAGTTAGGATCACCACATTATTTTAAGAATGTGAAATGTCAGAATAATAGTAGAGAGAATGATTTATTTCAGCTTTTATTTCTTTTATCACATTCCCAGTGGGTCAGAAGTTACATACACTCAATTAGTATTTGTTAGCACTACCTTTAAATTGTTTAAAACTTGGGTCAAACATTTTGGGTAGCCTTCCACAAGCTTTCCACAATAAGCTGGGTGAATTTTGGCCCATTCCTCCTGGCAGAGCTGGTGTAACTGAGTCAGGTTTGTAGGCCTCCTTGCTCGCACATGCATTTTCAGTTCTGCCCACAAATTTTCTATAGGATTGAGGTCAGGGCTTTGTGATGGCCACTTCAATACCTTGACTTTGTTGTCCTTAAGCCATTTTGCCACAATTTTGGAAGTATGCTTGGGGTCATTGTCCATTTGGAAGACCCATTTGCGACCAAGCTTTAACTTCCTGACTGAGGTCATGAGATGTTGCTTCAATATATCCACATAATTTTCCTTCCTCATGATGCCATTTATTTTGTGAAGTGCACCAGTCCCTCCTGCAGCAAAGCACCCCCACAACATGACGCTGCCACCCCCGTGCTTCACGGTTGGGATGGTGTTCTTCAGCTTGCAAGCCTCCCCCTTTTTCCTCTAAACAGTTCTATTTTTGTTTCATCAGACCAGAGGACATTTCTCCAAATAATACGGTCTTTGTCCCCATGGTGGTTTTGGAGCAGTGGCTTCTTCCTTGCTGAGCGGCCTTTCAGGTTATGTCGATACAGGACTTGTTTTACTGTGGATATAGAAACTTTTGTACCTGTTTCCTCCACCTTCTTCACAAGGTCCTTTGCTGTTGTTCTGGGATGGATTTTTGCACTTTTCGCACCACAGTACTTTCATCTCTAGGAGACAGAACGCGTCTCTTTCCTGAGCGGTATGACCACTGCGTGGTCCCATGGTGTTTATACTTGCGTACTATTGTTTGTACAGATGAATGTGGTACCTTCGGGCATTTGGAAATTGCTCCCAAGGATGAACCAGACTTGTGGAGGTCTACATTTTTTTTCTGAGGTCTTGTCTGATTTCTTTGATTTTCTCATGATGTCAAGCAATAATGTACTGAGTTTGAAGGTAGGCCTTGAAATACATTCACAGGTACACCTCAAATTGACTCAAATTATGTCAATTAGCCTGTAAGAAGCTTCTAAAGCCATGACATAATTTTCTGGAATTTTCCAAGCTCTTTAAAGGCACAGTCAACTTAGTGTATGTACATTTCTGACCCACTGGAATTGTGATACAATGAATTATAAGTGAAATAATCTTTCTGTAAACAATTTTTGGAAAAATTATTTGTGTCATGCACAAAGTAGATGTCCTAACCGACTTGCCAAAACTATAGTTTGTTAACAAGAAATTTGTGGAGTGGTTGAAAGACGAGTCTTAATGACTCCAACCTAAGTGTATGTAAACTTCTGACTTCAACTGTAATCTGTATCCAAGCAGGCCAGTCTGTGTTGTGGATCTGTAGGTCCTGCTAGTATTAACATCAATCAACTCAAGTTATTCAGACCAAATGACTCATATAATCTGTGTCCACGCGGTCCAGTCTGTGTTGTGGTTCTCTAGGTCCTGTTAGTATTAACATCAATCAACTCAAGTTATTCAGACCAAATGACTCATATAATCTGTGTCCACGCGGTCCAGTCTGTGTTGTGGTTCTCTAGGTCCTGTTAGTATTAACAACAATCAACTCAAGTTATTCAGACCAAATGGCTCATATAATCTGTATCCACGCGGTCCAGTCTGTGTTGTGGTTCTCTAGGTCCTGTTAGTATTAACATCAATCAACTCAAGTTATTCAGACCAAATGGCTCATATAATCTGTGTCCACGCGGGCCAGTCTGTGTTGTGGTTCTCTAGGTCCTGTTAGTATTAACAACAATCAACTCAAGTTATTCAGACCAAATGGCTCATATAATCTGTATCCACGCGGTCCAGTCTGTGTTGTGGTTCTCTAGGTCCTGTTAGTATTAACATCAATCAACTCAAGTTATTCAGACCAAATGGCTCATATAATCTGTATCCACGCGGGCCAGTCTGTGTTGTGGTTCTCTAGGTCCTGTTAGTATTAACATCAATCAACTCAAGTTATTCAGACCAAATGGCTCATATAATCTGTGTCCACGCGGGCCAGTCTGTGTTGTGGTTCTCTAGGTCCTGTTAGTCTATTTTGGCAGGATGAATAACGCTAGACATTCCTGAGAGACAATTTACAGGACAACACGAAGAGACCTGCCTCAAGGCTTTGGAATGTTGCATGGTGGGACCACATTTCCTGGTGAGAGGCGGCGGTCTGGAGAGTGTGTGTGTGTGGAAGGTAGGGGTAGGTGTGGGGTGTAGGGTTAGGTGTGTGTGTGGGGGGGAAGGTAGGGGTAGGTGTGGGGTGTAGGGTTAGGTGTGTGTGTGGGGGGGAAGGTAGGGGTAGGTGTGGGGTGTAAGGTTAGGTGTGTGTGTGTGTGTGTGTGTGGAAGGTAGGTGTGGGGTGTAGGGTTAGGTGTGTATGTGGGGGGAAGGTAGGGGTAGGTGTGGGGTGTAGGGTTAGGTGTGTGTGTGGGGGGTAAAGGAAGAGGGTAGGTGTGGGGTGTAGGGTTAGGTGTGTGTGGAAGGTAGGTGTGGGGTGTAGGGTTAGGTGTGTGTGTGGGGGGGAAGGTAGAGGTAGGTGTGGGGTGTAGGGTTAGGTGTGTGTGGGGGGGGGAGGTAGAGGTAGGTGTGGGGTGTAGGGTTAGGTGTGTGTGTGGGGGGGAAGGTAGGGGTAGGTGTTGGGTGTAGGGTTAGGTGTGTGTGGGGGGGGTAGGGGTAGGTGTGGGGTTTAGGGTTAGGTGTGTGTGTGGGGGGGGAGGTAGGGGTAGGTGTGGTGGGTAGGAGTGGGTGTTGGGGTGTAGGTGTGTGTGTGGTGGGAAGGTAGGGGTAGGTGTGGGGGTGTAGGGGTAGGTTTGTGTGTGGGGGGGAAGGTAGGGGTAGGTGTGGGGGTAGGTGTGGGTGTTGGGGTGTAGGGGTAGGTGTGTGTGGGGGGGGGGGGTGTGTGTTGGGGTGGATAGGGAAGGTGTGTGTGTGTTGGGGGGGTGGAGGTAGGGGTAGGTTTGTGTGTGTGTGTGTGTGTGTGTGTGTGTGTGTGTGTGTGTGTGTGTGTGTGTGTGTGTGTGTGTGTGTGTGTGTGTGTGTGTGTGTGTGTGTGTGTGTGTGTGTGTGTGTGTGTGTGTCAGTGGGGTCCATCATAGACACACAGAGTGAGGAAACTAGCCACCGACGGGAGACACACAGTGAATTCTTTACAATTGCTGATAAATGTGATGGCATCATTACCACACATTACACTGTATGTGAAAGTTAACTTACTCTAAAACTTTTGCCAGCAGAGGGCAATATCGTAGTCATTTTACCTCTAAATCAATCTGTCAAAACTTTATTAGAACAATCATGTAATTAAAGAATACAAGATGAGAAAAACCAAGCAAGAACATTAGCTTGACACATTTTTGCCAATATGACAACAAAGTCGAAGTAAGAAAAAAAATACATAGTGACTGGTTAAATGACATTCATGTCAATATGTGACAAGAAATACAGCAGCCTACATGATGAATGCAAATTGGAATCCCCTGGCAAAGTATATGTCAAACAGCTATTGCTGCAAATGTAGGATCTTAATCTGATCACTCTGTTGCAGGACAATGTAATGTGTGAAATTAAACAATTAGAGGTTTGAGGTTTAATAAGGCTTTGAGGTATAAAAAGGTTTCTTAAATTTGTAATTTCCCCTTTGACATTCCAGACTTGATTTTCCCTTACGAACAATCTATCAATCCCTACAAAAAACGTCCATTAATTATAATCCACATAATAATTCACTTTTCCTGTTGCTGCAGGATTATTTTCCTGCTGTAGCAAACTGGCTCAAATTAAGATCCAACATCTGTATAACTATATACCAATAATATTCAGATTATGTAAAAATACAAAAACTATTGAGTTTAGAGTAAGCCATGTTGTTAGGTCAAGTTTATGCTGCACTAATTACTCAAAAAAACAATTTGTTTGTTTTTGGGGCTGCTCTTGCCCCAACAGCTATAAAGAAATGTCCTCATGTCTTCACCAAATCCAAGGTACTCCTCAGAGTGAAAAGATAAACATGTGTATCAGAAATCCTTTGGCAATAGTGCTCTTGGTGTCACGTCAGAATAACTCCCCCTCTTTTATAGTTCCTGCATGGATGACCTATCCTCCCCAGGATAAAAAGGATTTAAGTCTAGTATAATAGTTCCTACTTGTGTCACGTCAAAATACTTCCCCCCTCTTCTCCTATATTTCCTGTAGGGGTTCTTCGGCAGCTGACCCCAGGTCACCTCTACTCTGATTATAGATCCTGTAGGGGTGCTCCGGCAGCTGACCCCAGGTCACCTCTACTCTGATTATAGATCCTGTAGGGGTGCTCCGGCTGCCGACCCCCAGGTCACCTCTACTCTGATTATAGATCCTGTAGGGGTGCTCCGGCTGCCGACCCCCAGGTCACCTCTACTCTGATTATAGATCCTGTAGGGGTGCTCCTGCTGCCGACCCCAGGTCTCCCCTACTTGACCCTGTGCTCTGACCCTTCTGAGCCAGATAGTCCTTATAGTTCCGGGTCAGGAGGGTGTATAACAAAGGGTTAATACAGCTATTCCCATAGGTCAGACACGTTACAAAGAAATTCATGTAACTGTGAGTGGCAGGAGACAGAGCCCTGAGGGACTGCGGGGAAAATAACTGCGTCAACTGCCACCCCCAGAAAGGCAGGAAACACACCCAGTACGCGACAACGATACAAAAAATCATTGTTACTACCTTTTGTTTTAAGCCTCGTCTTCTCGCTGAACGGCTGCTTCCTCCCAAGCTAGCCTGAGCAGTCCAATAGCGACGTGCTAGGCCAGCGTAGAGACCAACAATGACTAAACCGGGTACGAGGACGCTGGTCAGGAACAGGATGGTGAGGTAGACCTTGAAGGCCTCTTGGGTCCACGTCGGGTAACAGATCCGCTTGACGTTCCCGGCCGCGTTCGGCTTCCCTTCCCTCAGCCGTATCATAATCATCATGGGTAGTGTCAGGACAAACGCCGCGAACCAGATGACGGCCGCCACTACCTTCCGTCCCCGCGTGCTGGATCGTCGGGCGTCAAACGGCTTGGCCACGGCCCGGTAGCGCTCCAACGACATGGCGACCAGGACGAAGACGCTGGCATGCATGGTGAGGAGATCAAGACTCAGGAGGACCCGGCAACCGGCCTCGCCGAACAACCAATCGTGAGCAAAGTAGGTGCAGATGACGAATGGGATCGTAGAGAGGTAGAGGAGGTCGGCGAGGGCAAGGTTGAGTATATAGACGTACATAGAGCCGGATCGGCGGAGAGCCGCGGAACGCATGATGAAGAGCGTGTAGATGTTACCCGCCACCCCCATGGCGAGCATGATTAGGAGGGTAGCGCCGAGGAGAGAGGTCACCCACAAACCCCCACCCCCAGAGCTACCCCCTCCAGAGACACCACCCGAGCCCCCAGAACCATGTCCAGACTGGGGGGAGATGGAGGTCACGATGGGCATCTGGCTCTGGTTCATCGTTGGGGATATGTTTGAGTTCATAAATAAGGCCAGCACGTCCCTACAATGAAGTGATCGCTTTACTGGGATAAACTGTTACTATAAGTATTCAGAAAGATTTTAAGAGTTGCTTATGGATTCCAAACGGATTTTAACGTGCTCCATGTTGGATTGAATAGAGAACTATTAAGAAATTAAAGCGACTTTCCGCACTGCATAAGATCCAGTGAAAAACAGACCAAACAAGACAAAAACAAAAAATGTACTGCATTGTTGAGGGAGCTAGTACGTAAGCATTTCACTGCACCTTTTAAACCTGCTGAAAACTGTGTATGTGATAAAATTTGACTTGAAAACACATAAATCGTCTTTGGCCTTCTGACTCTTCATCTAAATTGAATCTAAATCCAATAGGAAAACAGTCAGTGTGTAGTGATGCTTCCACAGTGGCTTCAGTTCCACTACTACTGTTAACCTGCAGTCTTAAGGTGAACCAGGACATGGCTGACAAGTCCACCTCATCGAGTGTCTCTTATCTCCCGATGTTTTCACGTCCCCGCTCCAGCTCCTCCAAGGTCCCATGATCCTTCCCGCGGGTACCGGACCAAGCCCAGGCGATACTGTAGAACAGACAGACGCTTCAGTTTTTAGTGGACTTGAACCGCACCGATGACTTGGGAGTGGAAGTAGCTTGATGTCCTGAGTTGACAGTGTGTTGTCCTTGGTCAGTTTGTGGTGATTCAGAAGCTCTCACTGTATCCAGAGGTTAGTTTGCCTTGTGTTCTCAGCTGGCATGGTGGATGATCATTGTTGGTACCTCTAAATAGGTCAATGTCGGGGTGTTCCAATAGAGTAACTGGGGCCCCTTCTAGTGTTTAACTCCAGAGCTCTTCATAAGCGTTTTGTTGTGTCCGTCTTCTTTGATGTCCTTCAACTGCACTCCTCTACTCTCTTTCCCTCTCTGTCATCTGACCCCTTTCCTTCTTTCTCTTTGTCCCCTTTACCTCTCTCCTGCTCTCTTTCTCCTCTCTCGCTCCCCGTCCCCCTCACTCTCTCTCTCTCTCTCTCATATAGGTGTAACCCAGGATGACTCTATGGATTTATGAGCGATTCACCTCAGCCCTGGCCCTGCTCTCTTTAAACACCTGGGTGCAGTTTTAAACACCCCTGGTTTGCTGGCGCTAAAACACACACACACACACACACACACACACACACACACACACACACACACACACACACACACACACACACACACGCACACACACACACACACACACACACACACACACACACACACACACACAATGCAATTGACACACAAACGCAGGTACGCACACATGCATGTACAAGGACGCATACAACCTAGCATATATAAACACACATAAACACACACACTGACATATCATTCAATCTCTATATCTCACACATAAACTCATTAGAAGTCTTTTTCAAATAATTGACATATTTAAAACGAGAGGAGACCAATATATGGATTTATTAAAAAAATGGTGAAACGGATGGTTTGTAGTTCCTCAGACATGATCATTTATAACCAATCTTCTTCTATAATGGAAAACACCATTGACAACACGTATAAAAGCATGACATGGGATGAATGACAAATATGTATCAATCAATGATATATTCTTTGCATGTCTCCTCAGTCTAAATATGTTGTATAATACCTTAAAATAACAGGGTGAAAATATCTTCGGTCATACAGGATATGTAGAAAGCCAGATCGGTCATATTCTTGAAACACCACAAGATGGCACCATCAAAAAAAAACACTAACTGTTTATACACAACGCTAAGAGGGTTGAACATTATCCATAGTTATATTCAAATGTATCTTACATATCTCCAAACCAAACTCACCCATCAAAAATGTCAATTTATAAGATATTAATAGGGAACTTTTAAAAGTAAACATTTAAATTCACATTGATCTGAGACATTAAAGTAATGACTTAGTGTAAGGCACAATGGTTGACCATGATGACAGGTACTGCTGCAGTCTAGTGTGTTTGTACATCTTTCTTTCTGAGGCAAGGACAGCCTAACCTAACTCAAACGTCTTGGTGATCTCCAGGATGGGCAGAGGAGAGGAGGAGGAGAGGAACAGAAGACGGAGAGAGGAGGAACAGAAGATGGGAGAGGAGAGGAGGAGAGAGGAGGAACAGAAGACGGGTAGAGGAGAGGATGAGAGAGGAGGAACAGAAGACGGGTAGAGGAGAGGAGGAGAGAGGAGGAACAGAAGACGGGTAGAGGAGAGGAGGAGAGAGGAGGAACAGAAGACGGGTAGAGGAGAAGAGGAGAGAGGAGGAACAGAAGACGGGTAGAGGAGAGGAGGAGAGAGGAGGAACAGAAGACGGATAGAGGATAGGAGGAGAGAGGAGGAACAGAAGACGGGTAGAGGAGAGGAGGAGAGAGGAGGAACAGAAGACGGATAGAGGATAGGAGGAGAGAGGAGGAACAGAAGATGGCTAGAGGAGAGGAGGAGAGAGGAGGAACAGAAGACGGGTAGAGGAGAGGAGGAGAGAGGAGGAACAGAAGACGGATAGAGGATAGGAGGAGAGAGGAGGAACAGAAGATGGCTAGAGGAGAAGAGGAGAGAGGAGGAACAGAAGACGGGTAGAGGAGAGGAGGAGAGAGGAGGAACAGAAGACGGGTAGAGGAGAGGAGGAGAGAGGAGGAACAGAAGACGGGTAGAGGAGAGGAGGAGAGAGGAGGAACAGAAGACGGGTAGAGGAGAGGAGGAGAGAGGAGGAACAGAAGACGGATAGAGGATAGGAGGAGAGAGGAGGAACAGAAGATGGCTAGAGGAGAAGAGGAGAGAGGAGGAACAGAAGACGGGTAGAGGAGAGGAGGAGAGAGGAGGAACAGAAGACGGGTAGAGGAGAGGAGGATGAGAGGAGGAACAGAAGATGGGTAGAGGAGAGGAGGATGTGAGAAGGAAGGGTCCATCAGGCCACAGGCCCATCAATGCTTGTGTCTGAACATAGCCTCCACTGCAAAACACAAACACGAGGTCAGACGTTAATAAACACTTTATAACCAAACAGTAACAGCAATATATGTTTAAACCCTTTATAAATAGTAAAAAATGGTCCTCTCTTACTGGAGTCCTCCTGAGGGGACATCGGTATGCTTATAAACACACATAGATGTTAATAAACCCTTTATAAACCCTTAATAAGAGGTTGTAATCTCTTACTGGAGTACTCCTGAGGGGACATCTGGATGCTGATGACATCATTGAAGTGTTTCAGCCAATCCTGTTGCTCAACTTCCGTCTCGCAGGTAAACAGGAAGCTGCGCTCGGGTGTTACTATGGTGATGCCGTGTTGCCAGGCGCCGTTGCAGTGGGTTCCGGCGGGAAGGCCGGGGCTAGCGCTGTAACCATGGTCCTGGTGCCCTAGGAAAGCCTCACCCTTGGCAAAGGCATCCTGGCAAGGTAGGGGAGGGAGGGGAGGTAGAGGGGGTGAGGTGAGAGTGAGGTAGAGGGGGTGAGGTGAGAGTGAGGTAGAGGAGGTGAGAGTGAGGTAGGGGAGGGAGTGTGAGGTAGAGAGGGTGAGGTGAGAGTGAGGTAGAGGAGGTGAGGTGAGAGTGAGGTAGGAGACGGAGGGTGAGGTAGAGGGGGTGAGGTGAGAGTGAGGTAGAGTGGGTGAGGTGAGAGTGAGGTAGGGGAGGGAGGGTGAGGTAGAGGGGGTGAGAGTGCAGTAGAGGGGGTGAGGTGAGTGTGGTAGAGGGGGTAGGGTGAGGTAGACAGGGTGAGGTAGAGGGGGTGAGGTGAGGGTGAGAGCCTTAAGATCCCTGGTCAAAAGTAGTGCACTATAAAGGGAATAGGGGGCCATTTAGGATGGAGAAGAAGTCTTCAATCTCTTTATTTCCATAACGGCTCCACACCTCAACCAAGGCCTGTCTATAGCTCTCTGTAACAGCCCCAGTGTGAACCCTTGATGAAGGCAGCTTAGCTGTCCAAACGTTGCTTTATTCAACGTATTGCATCTGAGCCTTAAGTGTGAGGCTCTCCTTTTCTTTTCTAAAGTGCACTAGTGAGCTATTTGATCTGGCCAGGTCTGGCCCTCCCTAGCGCTCCCCTGTGCTTTCCACTTTCCATTGTTGTGTGTGATGATTAAAACCAGGCTAGCACGCTAAGTAGAGCACGACATCACCCTCATACCAACTCTACAGAATCTCCATAGTGTTACATCTAGCCAATATTAGTTTAGGTGTTGATGTGAGGTGAGTTGAGAGAGGGTGCTAGTGAGTTCTCTGCCTCTTTGGAGTTGTGGTTTGGGGTGTGCGCGCGTGTGTGTGTGTGTGTGTGTGTGTGCGTGTCTTACTGGTAGTTTCTGTGTGCAACTGTGCACAGTCTTTGGAGTCATGTTTGATGTGTGAGTGTGTGTGTGTGTGTGTGTGTGTGTGTGTGTGTGTGTGTGTGTGTGTGTGTGTGTGTGTGTGTGTGTGTGTGTGTGTGTGTGTGTGTGTGTGTGTGTGTGTGTGTGTGTGTGTGTGTGTGTGAGTGTGGTTTGATGGTCTTCTGATAGAAGTATCAGATTACTGTCTAGCGAGTCTCCTCTACATAGCAGCTCTTTGTTAAAACTAACAGAGAACATGTTGTACTAACCTGATACAGCAAGAGGAAACTTCATCCGTCATTATGAAGTCAAACCTTTTGATATCAATCAGATTCATATAAAACATGAGGTCCTCTCTAGTAACTGGACTATAAGAGCCTACCTGGGAGAAGTGTGTGTGTGTGTGTGTGTGTGTGTGTGTGTGTGTGTGTGTGTGTGTGTGTGTGTGTGTGTGTGTGTGTGTGTGTGTGTGTGTGTGTGTGTGTGTGTGTGTGTGTGTGTGTGTGTGTGTGTGTGTGAAACCAGTCTTACCAGGGGATCTTTGTAGTACATGAGACGTCTGTGGTCTAGGGTGAACCAACGCTTCTTAAACCCTTCTGTATGCTGCAGAGAGAGAGAGAGAGAGAGACAGAAAGTCAGTATATGTCTGCTCCTCCCCCACTGAGATATTGTTGTTCTCTGTTTGGCATCAAGGACACACAGCAGGTATATAGACGGATAAGCTACCACATAGCAACTGCAGAAGGATAAGACACCACCAGGACTTCTAATGGCAACTACAGAAGGATAAGACACCACCAGGACTTCTAAGGGCAACTACAGAAGGATAATACACCATCAGGACCTCTAATGGCAACTACAGAAGGATAAGACACCACCAGGACCTCTAATGGCAACTACAGAAGGATAAGACACCACCAGGACCTCTAATGGCAACTACAGAAGGATAAGACACCATCAGGACCCCACATAGCAAATACAGAAGGATAAGACACCTCCAGGACTTCTAATGGCAACTACAGAAGGATAAGACACCAACAGGACTTCTAATGGCAAATACAGAAGGATAAGACACCACCAGGACTTCTAATGGCAACTACAGAAGGATAAGACACCACCAGGACCTCTAATGGCAACTACAGAAGGATAAGACACCACCAGAACTTCTAATGGCAACTACAGAAGGATAAGACACCATCAGGACCCCTCATAACAAATACAGAAGGATAAGACACCACCAGGACTTCTAATGGCAACTACAGAAGGATAAGACACCATCAGGACCCCTCATAGCAAATACAGAGGGATAAGACACCACCAGGACCTCTAATGGCAACTACAGAATGATAAGACACCACCAGGACCCCACATAGCAAATACAGAAGGATAAGACACCACCAGGACTTCTAATGGCAACTACAGAAGGATAAGACACCACCAGGACCCCACATAGCAAATACAGAAGGATACGACACCACCAGGACTAAATGTATATTTTTTATATTTAAAATGTATATATTTTCTTGTCATTTAGCAGATACTTTTATCCAGAGCGACTTACAGGAGCAATTACAGTTACGTGTCTGTCACGTTCCTGACCTTATTTTTCCTTTGTTTAACTTTGTTTAGTTGGTCAGGACGTGAGCTGGGTGGGTAGTCTATGTTTTGTGTTTCTATGTTGGGGTTAATGTGTTGCCTGATATGGTTCTCAATTAGAGGCAGGTGTTTGACGTTTCCTCTGATTGAGAACCATATTAAGGTAGGGTGTTCTCACTGTTTGTTTGTGGGTGGTTGTCTTCCGTGTTTGTGTTCTTCACCACACGGGACTGTATCGTTTGTTCCTTTCGCTTGGTTAGTCTATCCTGTTCGTGCGTTCTTCGTGTTTGTGTAGTTCGTTTGTTCAGGTCTGTTGACTTCGTTTATTGTTTTGTTATCTATTCAAGTGTTCTTCGTGTTTCGTCTTGTGTTTAATAAATTCATTATGTCAACATTTCAAGCTGCGCTTTGGTCCAATCCCTACTCCTCCTCTTCAGACGAAGAGGAGGAGAACAATCGTTATAGAACCACCCACCAAACAAGGATCAAGCAGCGTGAGAGGAACCAGCAGCAGCGGCCAAGAAACCAGGACTCGTGGACTTGGGAGGAAATATTGGACGGAAAAGGACCCTGGGCTCAGACAGGGGAATATCGCCGCTCTTTTGAAGAGAGGGAGGCAGCTAAAGCCCAGGAGCGGTGGTATGAGGAGGCAGCAAGGAGACGTGGCTGGAAACCCGAAAAGAAACCCCAAAAATTTCTTGGGGGGGGCTAAAAGGGAGTGTGGCGAAGTCAGGTAGGAGACCTGCGCCTACTCCCTGTACTTACCGTGGAGAGCGAGAGTACGGGCAGACACTGTGTTACGCAGTAGAGCGCATGGTGTCTCCTGTACGTGTGCATAGCCCGGTGCGGTACATACCAGCTCCTCGTATCGGCCGGGCCAGATTGAGGATTGAGCCGGATGTCATGAAGCCGGCCCAACGCATCTGGCCACCAGTGCGTCTCCTCGGGCCGGCTTACATGGCACCAGCCTTACGCATGGTGTCCCCGGTTCGCCTACATAGCCCGGTGCGGGTTATTCCACCTCCCCGCACTGGTCGGGCGACGGGGAGCATACAACCAGGTAAGGTTGGGCAGGCTCAGTGCTCAAGGGAGCCTGTACGCCTGCACGGTCCGGTATTTCCGGCGCCACCTGCCCACCCCAGCCCAGTACCACCAGTGCCTACACCACGCACCAGGCTTCCAGTGCGTCTCCAGAGCCATGTTCCTCCTCCACGCACTAGCCCTATGGTGCGTGTCTCCAGCCCGGTACCACCAGTTCCGGCACCACGCACCAAGCCTCCTGTGCGTCTCCAGAGCCCTGTACGCACTGTTCCTTCTCCCCGCACTCGCCCTGAGGTGCGTGTCTCCAGTCCGGTACCACCAGTTCCGGCACCACGCACCAGGCCTATAGTGCGCTTCGAGAATTCAGTGTGCCCTGTTCCTGCTCCCCGCACTAGCCTGAAGGTGCGTGTCCTTAGCCCGGTACCTCCAGTTCCGGCACCACGCACCAGGCATACAGTGCGCCTCAGCCGGCCAGAGCTGTCTGTCTGCCAAGAGCCGTCAGAGCTGCCCGTCTGTCCCGAGCCGTCAGAGCTGCCCGTCTGTCCCGAGCCGTCAGAGCTGCCCGTCTGTCCCGAGCCGTCAGAGCTGCCCGTCTGTCCCGAGCCGTCAGAGCTGCCCGTCTGTCCCGAGCCGTCAGAGCTGCCCGTCTGTCCCGAGCCTGCAAAGCCGCCCGTCTGTACTGAGCCTTCAGAGCCGTCCGCCAGACAGGAGCCGCTAGAGCCTTCAGCCAGACAGGAGCCGCTAGAGCCTTCCGCCAGACAGGATCAGCCAGAGCCTTCCGCCAGACAGGATCAGCCAGAGCCTTCCGCCAGACAGGATCAGCCAGAGCCGCCAGCCAGCCATGAGCAGCCAGAGCCGCCAGCCAGCCATGAGCAGCCAGAGCCACCAGCCAGCCATGAGCAGCCAGAGCCGTCAGCCAGCCATGAGCAGCCAGAGCCGTCAGCCAGCCATGAGCAGCCAGAGCCGCCAGCCAGCCATGAGCAGCCAGAGCCGCCAGCCAGCCATGAGCAGCCAGAGCCGTCAGCCAGCCATGAGCAGCCAGAGCCGTCAGCCAGCCATGAGCAGCCAGAGCCGTCAGCCAGCCAGGATCCGCCAGAGCCGTCAGCCAGCCAGGATCAGCCAGAGCCGTCAGCCAGCCAGGATCCGCCAGAGCCGTCAGCCAGCCAGGATCCGCCAGAGCCGTCAGCCAGCCAGGATCCGCCAGAGCCAGCCAGCCAGGATCCGCCAGAGCCAGCCAGCCAGGATCCGCCAGAGCCATCTGCCAGTCCGGAGCTGCCCCTCAGTCCGGAGCTGCCCCTCAGTCCGGAGCTGTCGCCCCTCAGTCCGGAGCTGTCGTCCCTCAGTCCGGAGCTGCCGTCCCTCAGTCCGGAGCTGCCGTCCCTCAGTCCGGAGCTGCCGTCCCTCAGTCCAGAGCTGCCGTCCCTCAGTCCAGAGCTGTCCCTTAGTCCGGAGCTTCCCCTCATTCCGGTGCTGCCCCTTAGTTCGGTGCTGCCCCTTAATCCAGTGGGATTAAATTGGAGGGTGGTCATTGGGAGGAGGCTACAAAAGTGGGGATTGACTATGGTGGGGTGGGGACCACGACCAGCGCCAGAGCCGCCACCGTGGACAGACGCCCACCCAGACCCTCCCCTAGACTTTATGCTGGTGCGCCCGGAGTTCGCACCTTAAGGGGGGGGTTATGTCACGTTCCTGACCTTATTTTTCCTTTGTTTAACTTTGTTTAGTTGGTCAGGACGTGAGCTGGGTGGGTAGTCTATGTTTTGTGTTTCTATGTTGGGGTTAATGTGTTGCCTGATATGGTTCTCAATTAGAGGCAGGTGTTTGACGTTTCCTCTGATTGAGAACCATATTAAGGTAGGGTGTTCTCACTGTTTGTTTGTGGGTGGTTGTCTTCCGTGTTTGTGTTCTTCACCACACGGGACTGTATCGTTTGTTCCTTTCGCTTGGTTAGTCTATCCTGTTCATGCGTTCTTCGTGTTTGTGTAGTTCGTTTGTTCAGGTCTGTTGACTTCGTTTATTGTTTTGTTATCTATTCAAGTGTTCTTCGTGTTTCGTCTTGTGTTTAATAAATTCATTATGTCAACATTTCAAGCTGCGCTTTGGATCCAATCCCTACTCCTCCTCTTCAGACGAAGAGGAGGAGAACGATCGTTACAATGTCTTGCTCAAGGGCACATCAGTAGATTTTTCAGCAAGTCGGGCTTGGGGATTTGAACCAACAACATTTTGATTACTAGCCCAACGCTCTAAACGCTAGGCTATCTGCTGCACCAGGACCTCATATAGCAACAATAGAGGGACCAAGGCCCAAATCCACAAAGCATCTCAGAGCAAAGCATCCCTGCTATTCATTATGATTTAGAAGGCAAAACTGATCTTAGAACAGCACTCCTACTCTGAGACACTTTGTGGACACTCCTACTCTGAGACACTTTGTGGACACTCCTACTCTGAGACACTTTGTGGACACTCCTACTCTGAGACACTTTGTGGACACTCCTACTCTGAGACACTTTGTGGATACTCCTACTCTGAGACACTTTGTGGAAACTCCTACTCTGAGACACTTTGTGGACACTCCTACTCTGAGACACTTGTGGATACTCCTACTCTGAGACACTTTGTGGACACTCCTACTCTGAGACACTTTGTGGACAGTCCAACTCTGAGACACTTTGTGGATTCTCCTACTCTGAGACTTTGTGGACCACTCTACTCTGAGACACTTTGTGGACACTCCTACTCTGAGACACTTTGTGGACACTCCTACTCTGAGACACTTTGTGGACACTCCTACTCTGAGACACTTTGTGGACACTCCTACTCTGAGACACTTTGTGGACAATCCTACTCTGAGACACTCTGTGGACACTCCTACTCTGAGACACTTTGTGGACACTCCTAATCTGAGATACTTTGTGGACACTCCTACTCTGAGACACTGTGGATACTCCTACTCTGAGACACTTTGTGGACACTCCTACTCTGAGACACTTTGTGGACACTCCTAATCTGAGATACTTTGTGGATACTCCTACTCTGAGACACTTTGTGGACACTCCTACTCTGAGACACTTTGTGGACACTCCTACTCTGAGATACTTTGTGGACACTCCTACTCTGAGACACTTTGTGGATACTCCTACTCTGAGACACTTTGTGGACACTCCTACTCTGAGACACTTTGTGGACACTCCTACTCTGAGACACTTTGTGGACACTCCTAATCTGAGATACTTTGTGGATACATGCCCCAGATCAGTCACAACAGATAACATAATCTGCGTTCTTATTGGTTCAGGTGGTCTTTTCTGTCCCAGGGACAAGACACATCACAGAGCAGCCACTTTGATTTCCTTTGAGCCAGTCATGCTTCAAATAATGACTGACAAATTGTCCTCTTTAAATGTTGTAATATCCTTATGTCAAGAGTGTGTATAAAAGTGTTCCTGATTAATTTAGGGAGTGTCTCTTTCTCTTTATAAATGTGTGGGGAAATGGGTTCTATTGTAGAATGAGTCAAACGCAGCAGGTTAGAAAACGCTTTGGTAACCTGACAGTGACAGATTAAACACATTGTGTGTGTCTCTGTGTGTGTGTGTGTGCGTGTGCGCATGTGTGTATGCATGTGTGTGCACGTGTGACTGTGTGTGTGTGAACCTCTCCCTAAGTGATTAAGTTTATCAGTGTACCAGCCCTTTATTCCCTCTAGTCCCTGGCAGGCCTCTCCATACAGTGATTAAACACAGTGTGTGTGTGCGTGTGTGTATTTGTCGGTGTGTATGTGCGTGTGTGTGTTCATGTTCTGCTCCCTGGCAGGCCTCGACACACAGTGATTCAGCTGTCAATCAAACAGAGTCGATGGAGACATTTTGAAATTGAGAAATAGAGCAACCGACAGGTTAGTTTGACTCTGAAAATCTACATGTTACTTAGTCTTAGTTTAACTCTGAATATTTCCATTTTACTTAGACTTAGTTTAACTCTGAATATCTCCATGTTACTTAGTCTTAGTTTAACTCTGAATATCTCCATGTTACTTAGTCTTAGTTTAACTCTGAGTATCTCCATGTTACTTAGACTTAGTTTAACTCTGAGTATCTCCATGTTACTTAGTCTTAGTTTAACTCTGAGTATCTCCATGTTACTTAGTCTTAGTTTAACTCTGAGTATCTCCATGTTACTTAGTCTTAGTTTAACTCTATATATCTCCATGTTACTTAGACTTAGTTTAACTCTGAATATCTCCATGTTACTTAGTCTTAGTTTAACTCTGAATATCTCCATGTTACTTAGTCTTAGTTTAACTCTGAATATCTCCATGTTACTTAGTCTTAGTTTAACTCTGAGTATCTCCATGTTACTTAGACTTCGTTTAACTCTGAGTATCTCCATGTTACTTAGACTTAGTTTAACTCTGAGTATCTCCATTTTACTTAGTCTTGGTTTAACTCTGAGTATCTCCATGTTACTTAGTCTTAGTTTAACTCTGAATATCTCCATGATACTTAGTCTTAGTTTAACTCTGAAAATACCACCAGGAACATGGTCTCTCTCTGCAGTTACATTTGTACCACTCTCAAACACAACTGGACCTGCACTTGATGACATACTTCCAACATCTCAAACTACTGAATGCCTTTTTTTCTGTGTCGAAAGACTCACTTCGTTGTATTGACAATGGTGCTGGCTCCACCAAGTCCTCACGCATTGTGCAACTCAGATATATTGTTATGCTTTTATTGTTGATCTGTGCTAATGTTCAACCAAACCCTGGGCCGGTAGATACCATGCAATCTCGACTGACTCCCTATGATTTAAAAACAGAGCAGGTTTTGGCCTCTTGCATGTTAATTTCAGAAGTCCATTTCCAAAAATAGACATGATTAGAATATGGGCCAAAACGACAAATGAAGACATAATGGTTTTATCAGAAACTTGGTTAAAGGAATTTGTGTCAAATAACTTGATTTCTATTGATGGGTACAGTTTTTTTTAGAATGGATCGGATGAGTAAAGGAGGAGGGGTTACAATTTATGTTAAATCTGAGTTTAACACCTCTGAAATTCTCTCGATTACCAAAACCAAACATTTTGAATTGCTTGTGGTTAAAGTGAACATATATAAGGACTCCCACATCACTGTAGTCGGCTTCTACAGACTGCCCTCGGCTGCTACAGACCGCCCTCGGCTGCTACAGACCGCCCTCGGCTGGTACAGACCGCCCGCGGCTTCTACAGACCGCCATCGGCTGCTACAGACCTTCCTCGGCTGCTACAGACCGCCCTCGGCTGCTACAGACCTTGCTCGGCTGCTACAGACCGCCCTCGGCTGCTACAGACCTTCCTCGGCTGCTACAGACCTTCCTCGGCTGCTACACCTTCCTCGGCTGCTACAGACCTTCCTCGGCTGCTACAGACCGCCTTCGGCTGCTACAGACCTTCCTCGGCTTCTACAGACCTTCCTCGGCTTCTACAGACCGCCCTCGGCTGCTACAGACCGCCCTCGGCTGCTACAGACCGCCCTCGGCTGCTACAGACCGCCCTCGGCTCTACAGACCGCCCTCGGCTTCTACAGACTGCCCTCGGCTGCTACAGACCGCCCTCGGCTGCTACAGACCGCCCTCGGCATCGGGAGACGCACTTAACTCTCTTTCTGATGTCCTGCACAAGTTAAATGACTCTGAATTCATTATTTTAGGAGATTTGAACTGGGACTTACTGACATCTGTATCAGACTCTTTTAAAGAACTGTGTGACTCTCTGAATCTTGCTCAATTAATGAATGTGCCTACAAGACCGAATCCCAGAGCACCTAACAAATCAGCGCTATTGGGCATTATTCTAACGAATCCCCTCACAAAGACACATGGACTGGGATATTCTGTAATGATGTCAGGGATCACTGTGCATATTGCTTGTATTAGAAATACAAAAATGACCCAAGCCAAACCCTGTTATATTTAAAAACAACAACATTTGAAACAGTTTGATGAGCAAGTGTTCTTACATGATCTGTACCATAATATTGACAGAGTAAGTCTGATTCCTGATGCTGACACTGCCTGGTACTATTTGTATATGAAATATGTGATAAGCATGCCCCTGTGGAGAAATGTAGAATCAGTGGAAGGGACAATCCCTGGTTTGCAGATAACTTGGCAGAATTCATTAGAAATAGAAATGTCTCTTGGGCTCAAGCTAGACAAACAAATACTCCTGTTGACTGGGCCTCCTTCAGAGAGCTAAGAAACACATGCACAGGATTGATCAGGAAGTCCACATCAGATGACTATTTAAATGCAGTCACAGAGAACCTAAGTTCTGGAAGCTAATCAAATCAGTGTCAGGTTCTAATGGATCCTCTGGCCTTCCTGACCATTTAATGATGGATTCTAATGAAGTGAAAGATAAAGCTGATATTATAGGGGTTTTAACAAGAACGTCATATCTGCTGGTTCAGTTGTTGATAATGGTGGGTCCCAGGCCTCTAATGTAAGCTCTGTTACAGTCAACTATGATATAGGCCCTCATGTGAACCATTTTAACTTTGAGCCTGTTTCTTATGCAAAAGCACTAAAGGCTATAGACACTAAAAAGTCTGCAGGTCCAGACAACCTGGACCCCTACCTCTTAAAGATAGCAGCTGGTATTATTACTGAACCTGTGGCTCACATTTTCAACTTGAGTCTCTTGACTAATTGCATACCCAGCATTTGGAAATCAGTTTATGTCCTCCCACTGCTAAAGGGTGGCGTCCCTCAGATGCTAATAACTATCGTCCTATCTCCAAACTCCCTATCCTGGCCAAAGTCTATGAATCCCTTTTTTATTTTTTAACCTTTATTTAACTAGCCAAGTCAGTTAAGAACAAATTCTTATTTTCAATGACGGCCTAGGAACAGTGGGTTAACTGCCTTGTACAGGGGCATAACGACAGATTTTTACAGACAGTTAAAAAACGTCTTAATTGAAAAGAACATACTGAGCGGGGTTCAGTCTGGCTTTAGATCGGGGCACAGCACCACAACTGCAGCTGTGGCAGTGGCACACGACATCATTAATGGACTTTATAAAAAGCAACATTGTGCTGCTCTGTTTGTGGATTTATCAAAGGCATTTGATTCAGTTGACCATGAATTGTTGCTAGCTAGACTCAGAAACATTGGTCTCAGTGAAGGGGCAGTACACTGGTTTAGGAACTATCTTTCTGACAGAACACAATGTGTATATACTGACAATCACAAGTTTAGCTTTCTAGAGATTAATAGAGGTGTGCCCCAGGGTTCTATTTGAGCTCCTGTGTTGTTCTCAATATGTATTAATGATTTGGGAAATGGGATGCAACCAGCAAAGTTACATCTATATGCAGATGATACAGTCATATATTCATGTGCTCCTTCTCTGGTTCAGGCTGTTGAAGAGCTCCAGACTGCTTTTCAGTCACTGCAGGCCTCCCTTTATGGTCTCAAACTTGAATGTACAAACAACTAAATTCATGACCTTTACCAGAGCTAGAACTCTAGTCTACAATCCATGCTTCATCTAGATATGTTAGTGCCACTGAATGAATTTAAAATATTGATGGGAGACTCTGTTACGGAGGAGTGTAAATGCTTTTTTTTAGGCCGGATCATGTTGTATTGTATTATTGTATGTTTTAATTATGTAATGTATTGATTGTTGCTGCCTTCTTGGCCAGGTCTTTGTCACGCCCTGGCCTTAGTTATCTTTGTTTTCTTTATTTTAGTTAGGTCAGGGTGTGACATGGGGGATGTTTGTGTGTCTTTGTCTAGTCTAGGGTGTTTGTATTGTATAGGGGTTTTTGTAGAGTTCATGGGGTTGTGTTCAGTGTAGGTGTTTATGTAAGTCTATGGTTGCCTGGATTGGTTCTCAATCAGAGACAGCTGTCTATCGTTGTCTCTGATTGGGAGCCATATTTAAGGCAGCCATAGGCATTAGGTAGGTTGTGGGTAATTGTCTATGTCTTGACGTTAGTTGCTTGTGTCTGCACTTTTGTTTGTAGCTTCACGGTCGTTTTTTGTTTAGTTTGTATTAGTGTTCGTGTTTGTTTCTTCTTCTATTAAAAAAGAAGATGTATCTATATCACGCTGCGCCTTGGTCCTCTCTTTCACCGAACGACGATCGTGACAGTCTTCCTTGAAAAAGAGACTCTGGGTCTGAGACTCTGGTCTTTAACCAGGCTTTTCCTGGTTAAATAAAGGTTAAATAAAAATACAAAATATCTCCATGTTACTCAGAGACAAACTAAGACTAAGTATCTCCGTGTTATTTAATGAAACCAGATAGAAAGACAATACAGAGAGTCAGGTCGAATGTAACAGTAGGTTGAAATACAATGGGAGAAACTAATATAATTAATTGGAGGTGGATTGCATGGTTTAAGGGTGTGGAGGAATGTCTTGTTATCAAGGTCCTTGAACTTGACTGCTAAAGAATCACCCATTTACAGGACAGTGTGTGTTTTTGGTTTTACTATCCTTGTGGGGACCAGAAGTCTTTCAACTACTCATTTACAGGACAGTGTGTGTTTTTGTGTGTTTTTCGTTTTACTATCCTTGTGGGGACCAGAAGTCATCAAAAGGATGATAAAACAAGGAAACCCGGACCAGTGGGGACATTTCACCGGTCCCCACAAGGAAAAAGGCTATGTTAGGCTTAAGGGTTAGATTTAGGGTTACAATTAGGGGTTAGGTTTTAAACATTTTAGTACGGATCCTGCAACGTATTGGCATCAGTTGCTGGGACTGCTACTCTCTGTCCAGTGATCCTGCACACCAAGGCCGGGTCTGAGGAGCTATTTGGAGTAGCAGTTAACCTAGCTGCTAGCTAGCTGCCTATCAAGCTAGCGGGAAGTCTTGAGGGCTTGAATGCAGCCCGCGACGCAGTTAGCCATTGTGGTTGGGACCGCGGATTTTCCTGGGTTTGTGGCTGTCTAGATCCCTGCTGTTTGTTGTGTTCAATCTTCCCTGTGACCTGCCCTGTCTGGAACTGTGAGGAGTAACAGTAACAGTAACCTACATTGCTAGCTACCATGACAAAGACCAAAGCTGGCGGGGGTACCGTAAACAAACCAAAATACTTCTACAAGCAGTTCTTACAACAACAAGAAACTAGCTTCAAGTGTTGTGTCCAGATACTGGTGAAGTCAACTAATAAAATAACGGACCACCTGACCAGAGAGGTCCAGGACCTGAAGAACAGTTTGCAGTTCTCCCAGGGTCAGCTTGATGAGTTTAAACAGGAAAACGACAAGATGACAGCAGTCTGTAAGTCATTGAGAGAGGACATCAGTTCTGTGTGTGAATCTATGATAACAACGACAGATAAATCAGACTACCTCAAGGGACAATCAAGGCGGAACAACATGGATGTGGACGGAATTGCAGAATATCCACATGAGACCTGGACGGTGTCTGAGGACAAAGTGAGGGAAATGAACTCTGAGAAACTGAAGATTGAGGTGGAGCGCGCCCACAGGACTGGAAAACCCACCACCGGCCCAGGTGACAGGCCCAGGCCGATAGAGGTCAAGTCCCTGAGGTTCAAGGACATGGTATCTGTTCTGGAAAGACCCAAGAACTAGAGAGGAACATATATTTTCCTCAACTAGGACTATGCTGAAGCTATGCGCCAGAAGGGGAAAGAACTGATCCCAGCCATGAAAGCTGCCAGAGCGAATAGAGATATTTCTTACATCCGCTATGACAGGCTCATTATCCACCCTCCCTATGACAGGCTCATTATCCACCCTCCCTATGACAGGCTCATTATCCACCCTCCCTATGACAGGCTCGTTGTCCACCCTCCCTATGACAGGCTCATTATCCACCCTCCCTATGACAGGCTCATTATCCACCCTCCCTATGACAGGCTCATTATCCACCCTCCCTATGACAGGCTCGTTATCCACCCTCCCTATGACAGGCTCGTTATCCACCCTCCCTATGACAGGCTCATTATCCACCCTCCCTATGACAGGCTCATTATCCACCCTCCCTATGACAGGCTCATTATCCACCCTCCCTATGACAGGCTCATTATCCACCCTCACTATGACAGGCTCATTATCCACCCTCCCTATGACAGACTCATTATCCATCCTCCCTATGACAGGCTCATTATCCACCCTCCCTATGACAGGCTCATTATCCACGCTCCTTATGACAGGCTCATTATCCACCCTCCCTATGACAGGCTCATTATCCACCCTCCCTATGACAGGCTCATTATCCACGCTGCCTATGACAGGCTCATTATCCACCCTCCCTATGACAGGCTTGTTATCCACCCTCCCTATGACAGACTCATTATCCACCCTCCCTATGACAGGCTCATTATCCACCTTCCCTATGACAGGCTCGTTGTCCACCCTCCCTATGACAGGCTCGTTGTCCACCCTCCCTATGACAGGCTCGTTATCCACCCTCCCTATGACAGGCTCGTTGTCCACCCTCCCTATGACAGGCTCGTTGTCCACCCTCCCTATGACAGGCTCGTTGTCCACCCTCCCTATGACAGGCTCGTTATCCACCCTCCCTATGACAGGCTCGTTGTCCACCCTCCCTATGACAGGCTCATTATCCACCCTCCCTATGACAGGCTCATTATCCACCCTCCCTATGACAGGCTCGTTGTCCACCTTCCCTATGACAGGCTCATTATCCACCCTCCCTATGACAGGCTCGTTATCCACCCTCCCTATGACAGGCTCATTATCCACCCTCCAATTGACAGGCTCGTTGTCCACCCTCCCTATGACAGGCTCATTATCCACCCTCCCTATGACAGGCTCATTGTCCACCCTCCCTATGACAGGCTCATTATCCACCCTCCCTATGACAGGCTCATTATCCACTCTCCCTATGACAGGCTCGTTGTCCACTCTCCCTATGACAGGCTCGTTATCCACCTTCCCTATGACAGGCTCATTATCCACCCTCCCTATGACAGGCTCATTATCCACCCTCCCTATGACAGGCTCGTTATCCACCCTCCCTATGACAGGCTCGTTATCCACCCTCCCTATGACAGGCTCGTTATCCACCTTCCCTATGACAGGCTCATTATCCACCCTCCCTATGACAGGCTCATTATCCACCCTCCCTATGACAGGCTCATTATCCACCCTCCCTATGACAGGCTCATTATCCACCCACCCTATGACAGGCTCATTATCCACCCTCCCTATGACAGGCTTGTTATCCACCCTCCCTATGACAGGCTCATTATCCACCCTCCCTATGACAGGCTCATTGTCCACCCTCCCTATGACAGACTCATTATCCATCCTCCCTATGACAGGCTCATTATCCACCCTCCCTATGACAGGCTCGTTGTCCACCCTCCCTATGACAGGCTCGTTGTCCACCCTCCCTATGACAGGCTCGTTATCCACCCTCCCTATGACAGGCTCGTTGTCCACCCTCCCTATGACAGGCTCGTTGTCCACCCTCCCTATGACAGGCTCGTTGTCCACCCTCCCTATGACAGGCTCGTTATCCACCCTCCCTATGACAGGCTCGTTGTCCACCCTCCCTATGACAGGCTCATTATCCACCCTCCCTATGACAGGCTCATTATCCACCCTCCCTATGACAGGCTCGTTGTCCACCTTCCCTATGACAGGCTCATTATCCACCCTCCCTATGACAGGCTCGTTATCCACCCTCCCTATGACAGGCTCATTATCCACCCTCCAATTGACAGGCTCGTTGTCCACCCTCCCTATGACAGGCTCATTATCCACCCTCCCTATGACAGGCTCATTGTCCACCCTCCCTATGACAGGCTCATTATCCACCCTCCCTATGACAGGCTCATTATCCACTCTCCCTATGACAGGCTCGTTGTCCACCCTCCCTATGACAGGCTCGTTATCCACCTTCCCTATGACAGGCTCATTATCCACCCTCCCTATGACAGGCTCATTATCCACCCTCCCTATGACAGGCTCGTTATCCACCCTCCCTATGACAGGCTCGTTATCCACCCTCCCTATGACAGGCTCGTTATCCACCTTCCCTATGACAGGCTCATTATCCACCCTCCCTATGACAGGCTCATTATCCACCCTCCCTATGACAGGCTCATTATCCACCCTCCCTATGACAGGCTCATTATCCACCCACCCTATGACAGGCTCATTATCCACCCTCCCTATGACAGGCTTGTTATCCACCCTCCCTATGACAGGCTCATTATCCACCCTCCCTATGACAGGCTCATTGTCCACCCTCCCTATGACAGACTCATTATCCATCCTCCCTATGACAGGCTCATTATCCACCCTCCCTATGACAGGCTCGTTGTCCACCCTCCCTATGACAGGCTCGTTATCCACCCTCCCTATGACAGGCTCATTATCCACCCTCCCTATGACAGGCTCGTTATCCACCCTCCCTATGACAGGCTCGTTATCCACCTTCCCTATGACAGGCTCATTATCCACCCTCCCTATGACAGGCTCATTATCCACCCTCCCTATGACAGGCTCATTATCCACCCTCCCTATGACAGGCTCATTATCCACCCTCCCTATGACAGGCTCATTATTCACCCTCCCTATGACAGGCTCATTATCCACCCTTCCTATGACAGGCTCATTGTCCATCCTCCCTATGACAGGCTCATTATCCACCCTCCCTATGACAGGCTCGTTGTCCACCCTCCCTATGACAGGCTCGTTGTCCACCCTCCCTCCCAGAAGCCTGGAAGGGATGAGAGAGCCAGGCCTATGGGTTCGTAGCTTCAACCCTGCAGCACACACACAAACACACACAATTACTGATTAATGGACTGCTGAATGTATATATTTTCTCTCTTGCTTTGTTTGATCTTTTCAATATTATGTCTGCCTCTGACAAGATATCCAGGAAAGAGCTGAAAATATCCCATATTAATATATGTAGCCTTAGAAATAAGGTTCATGAAATCAATAACTTGCTACCATCAGATAACATTCATATATTAGCCATTTCTGAGACCCACTTAGATAATTAATTTGATGATACATCAGTAGCAATACAAGGATATAACATCTATAGAAGAGACATGAATGCTTATGGGGGAGGTGTTGCTGTATATATTCAGAGTCATATCCCTGTAATGCTTAGAGAAGATCTTATGTCAAGTGTTATTGAAGTGTTGTGGTTGCAGGTTCACTTGGCACATCTAAAGCCTTTTCCTTTGGGGTGTTGCTGTAGGCCACCAAGTGCTAACAGTCAGTATCTAAATAATGTGTGTGAAATGCTTGATAGTGTATGTGATGTAAACAGAGAGGTCTACTTCCTTGGGCACCTGAATATTGACTGGTTTTCATCAAGCTGTCCGCTCAAGAGGAAGCTTCTCACTGTAACCAGTGCCTGTAATCTGGTTCAGGTTATTAATCAACCTACCAGGGTGTTTAGAAACACTACAGGAACAAATAGCGTATAAGATAATCATACAGAAGATTTTGCCGTGACTCTTATGTGGACGATGTTAAAAATATTTGTTGGTATGATGTGATTAATTAGAGGATCTAGATGGTGCACTTGATGAATTTATGAAATTGCTCCTTCCAATCATTGATAAACATGCACCTGTTAAGAAACTGACTGTTGGAACTGTTGAGGCTCCATGGATTGATGAGGAATTGAAAAACTGTATGGTTGAAAGAGATGGGGCAAAAGGAGTGGCTAATAAATCTGGCTGCACATCTGATTGGCTGACTTACTGCAAATTGATAAATCATGTGACTAAACTCAACAACAAAAAATAAGAAACTGTATTATGAAGCCAAGATCAATTATATAAAGAATGAAGGAAAACAACTTGAGTAAATTAAATTATGGGCAGAAAGACAAATTCCACTCCATCTTTTATCAAGTCAGATGGCTTATTCATCACAAAACCATTTGATGTTGGCAATTATTTTAATGATTACTTCATTGGCAAAGTGGGCAAACTTAGGCAGGAAATTACAACAACGAACAGTGAACCATCGTATTCATGCATAAAAAAACTAATAATGAAAGAAAAGCATTGAAAGTTTTAATTTTGTAAAGTTAGTGTGGTAGAGGTGGAAAAATTATTGTTAATTATTGTTAACCTCCTGGCATTGACAACTTAGATGGAAAGCTACTGAGGATGGTAGCTGACTCTATAGCCACTCCTATCTGTCATATCTTTAATCTGAGCATAGAGGAAAGTCTTTGTCCTCAGGCCTGGAGGGAAGCCAAAGTAATTCCGCTACCCAAGAGTGGTAAAGCAGCCTTTACTGGTTCTAACAGCAGACCTATAAGCTTGCTGCCAGCTCTTAGCAAACTGTTGGAAAAAATGGTGTTTGACCAAATACAACGCTATTTCTCTGTAAACAACTGGACAACAGACTTTCAGCATGCTTATAGAGAATGGCACTCAACATGTACTGCACTGACACAAATGACTGATGATTGGTTGAAATACATTGATAATAAGAAGATCGTGGGAGCTGTACAGTTAGATTTCAGTGCAGCATTTGTGCCACGCCCTGGCCTTAGTTATCTTTGTTTTCTTTATTATTTTAGTTAGGTCAGGGTGTGACATGGGGGGTGTAGGTGTTTTTGTCATGTCTAGGGTTTTTTTATGTTTATGGGGCGTTGTCTAGTCTAGGTGTTTGTATGTCTATGGCTGCCTAGATTGGTTCTCAATTAGAGGCAGCTGTTTATCATTGTCTCTGATTGGGAACCATATTTAGGCAGCCATATTCATTGGGTATGTCGTGGGTGATTGTCTATGTGTAAGTTGCCTGTGTCTGCACTTGTCATTATATAGCTTCACGTTCGTTTGTTGTTTTTGTAAGTCTGTTTAAGTATTCTTCGTTTTGTTATAATAAATAGAAGAATGTATTTATATCACGCTGCGCCTTGGTCCTCCTCTCTTCATCCAAACGACGAACGTGACAATTTGATGTTGACCATAACCTGTTGTTGAGAAAACGTATGTGTTATGGCTTTTCAACCTCTGCCATATTGTGGATTCAGAGCTATCTATCTAATTGAACTCAAAGGGTTTTCTTTAATGGAAGCTTCTCTAATGTCAAACATGTAAAGTGGGGTGTACCGCAGGGCAGCTCTCTAGGCCCTCTACTCTTTTCTATTTTTAGCAATGACCTGCCACTGGCATTAAAAAAAGCCTGTGTGTCCATGTATTCTGATAATTCAACCATATACGCATCAGCAACCACAGTTAATGAAGTCACTGAAACCCTTAACAAAGAGTTGCAGTCTGTTTTGGAATGTGTGGCCATTAATAAACTGGTCCTGAACATCTCTAAAACTAAGAGCATTGTATTTGGTACAAATCCATCCCTAAGTTCTAGACCTCAGCTGAATCTGGTAATGAATTGTGTGGCTGTTGAACAAGTTGAGGAGACTAAATTAATTGGTGTTACCTTAGATTGTAAACTGTCAAGGTCAAAACATATAGATTAAATGGTTGTAAAGATGGGGAGAGGTCTGTCCTTAATAAATAGATGCTCTGCTTTTTTGTCACCACAAGTCCTGCCGGCTCCAGTTTTGTCTTATCTTGATTATTGTCCAGTCATGTGGTCGAGTTCTGCAAGAAAATACCTAGTTAAGCTGCAGCTGACCTAGAACAGAGCGGCACGTCTTGCTCTTCATTGTAATCAGAGGGCTGATATGAATACTATGCATGCCAGTCTCTCTTGGCTAAGAGTTGAGGAGAGACTGACTGTATCACTTCTTCTTTTTATAAGAAACACTAATGTGTTGAAAATCCCAAATAGTTTCCATAGTCAACTTACACACAGCTCTGACACACACACTTACCCCACCAGACATGCCACTGGGGGTCTTTTCACAGTCCCCAAATCCAGAACAAATTCAAGAAAGTGTCCAGTATTATATAGAGCCGTTATTGCATGGAACTCCCTTCCATCTCATATTGCTCAAATGAACCACAAACCTGGTTTAAAAAAAAACAGATAAAGCAACACCTCACGGCACAATGCCTCTCCCCTATTTGACCTAGATAGTTTATGTGTTGATATGAAGGCTATTGATATGTGCCTTTTGAAATTCATGTAGTTCTGTCCTTGAGCTGTTCTTGTCTATTAATGTTCTGTATTATGTAATGTTTCATGTGTTGTGTGGACCCCAGGAAGAGTAGCTGCTGCTTTCGCAACAGCTAATGGGGATCTTAATATAATACCAAATACCAAAGAAGAGAGGTTAGGTAAAATAGGATTTTGAATGGGAATCAATTGTTTGGTCCCCACAACGAGAGTAAAATAAACGTGTGAGTGTGTGTTCTCGCGCACATGGGTGTTTTAACTTACCCTGGGTCCTGTTTTCTCCATATAGCCCTCCTTCAGAAAGTTGCGGGTCAATTTGGGCATCAGCTGAAAAATATGATTAAATACAGAGTGATATTGTGTGTGTACTTGTATGCACCCGTGTGTGTGTGTGTGTGTGTGTGTGTGTGTACTTGTATGCACCCGTGTGTGTGTGTGTGTGTGTGTGTACTCACCTCTGCATCATTAGCCCCTGGGAAGGCCACCTTTAGATAGTGGAGCTGGATGGCCCTTATAGAGTTGAACCAGTCTACTATCTCCTAATGGAGGGATGGAGAGAGGGAGAGAGGGGGAGAGAGAGAGAGAGAGAGAGAGAGAGAGAGAGAGAGAGAGAGGAGAGAGAGAGAGAGAGAGAGAGAGAGAGAAGGAGTGAGCTACCTTGCTGAATTGATCCATACACATCCATATAGTGACAGACACCCACACACAGCTACACAGCTACCTTGCCGCTGTCGTGGTAGAGGAAGATGTTTCTGGTGCTGTAGTCTTTCAGGTAGGTGATCTGTAGTCCGTTGGGGTTACCTATCTTCTCTGGCTGGAAGGCTGCGTTGATAGAGTCCACCTTGATCACCGCTTTAGGCTCCTTGGCCTGGAGAGAGTGGAGGGAGAGAGTTAGGGGTGGAGAGAGGTGAAGGAGAGAGAGAGTTAGGGGTGGTGAGAGGTGAAGGAGAGAGAGAGTTAGGGGTGGTGAGAGGTGTATTAGAGAGAGAGTTAGGGGTGATGAGAGGGGAGGGAGAGAGTTAGGGGGGGTGAGAGGTGAAGGAGAGAGAGAGTTAGGGGTGGTGAGAGGTGTATTAGAGAGAGAGTTAGGGGTGGTGAGAGGGGAGGGAGAGAGTTAGGGGTGGTGAGAGGTGAAGGAGAGAGAGAGTTAGGGGTGGTGAGAGGTGTATTAGAGAGAGAGTTAGGGGTGGTGAGAGGGGAGGGAGAGAGTTAGGGGTGGTGAGAGGTGAAGGAGAGAGAGAGTTAGGGGTGGTGAGAGGTGTATTAGAGAGAGAGTTAGGGGTGGTGAGAGGGGAGGGAGATTGGGATGAAAAGTGGAGGACAGAGAGGTAGTGGAGGGACGTTGGAGGGTAGGGTGGCAGGTAAGGTGTGGATGGGTGGCTGAAGGGGGAGTGGAGAGAGGGGTAGGGTGCACCCGGAAACTCTCCTGGAGGGAGAGGTATAGGGAGCTGCACATCTTTGTTGACACAAGCACTGCCTTTGCATATTATGAATAATACTTTGCCAACCGTAGTTACTGTATATGCCAAGGACTCATGGGGGGGTTGAATTAGCACTTTAGAAGGAGAACAAATGGGCTCCAACATCTTAAGTGGAACGAACACAAGAGTAACTTAGACAAGTTGGCTTAATCCCCTTTCAAATCCCCAGGAGGCATACCTGGACATCTGATCGACTTCAGAACTCTCCAAGTGCAACCCAATTGGTAGGTTTCCATGAGAACTACAACTAAACACTTCCTCGGCTGACTGTGTAAGTAGGCATTGCCTTCCCCCAGGCAATCAACTCACAGTAGCACCCACACTGCATCACATACACTCACACATTCACACTCAATCCCCTTCCACAAAGTGAAACACTTTGTGGAAGCCAGAAGAGTTGGGTATTAGACACAAAGTTACTCAAAGTTGAATGTGACAGCTGCAGGACTTAGCACAGGATTTGTCTCTAATTGGTTTAATACTGTTAAACTGAGACAGAGTTGGCAGGTTTTGGTAGCAAAGACACACCGGGAGGGAGGGGGCGGGGGGAGAGTTGTCTGAACTTGCTGTATTGTACCGTGGCAGGTCTTCCTGTGACTCAGTGGTTAGGAAGGTGTGTGTGTTGTGTATCCTACAGGGTAGGGCAGGCTGCAGAATAGTATCACAGCTAAAACAGTTTGTCTCAGTATTTGTTTGATTATAACAGTGCATTCAGAAAGTATTCAGACCCCTTGACTTTTTCCACATTTTGTTACGTTACAGCCTTATTCTAAAAATGATGAAATTACTTTTCCCCTTATCAATCTACACACGATACCCCATAATGACAAAGCAAAAACAGTTTTTATACATGTTTGCAAAATTAAATTTAAATTAAATTAAAAATTAAACAATATAACACAATTACATAAGTATTCAGACCCTTTACTCAGTACTTTGTTGAAGCACGTTTGGCAGTGATTACAGCCTCGAGTCTTCTTGGGTATGACGCTACAGGCTTGGCACACCAGTATTTGGGGAGTTTCTCCTATTCTTCTCTGCAGATCCTCTCAAGGTTGGATGGGGAGCGTCGCTGCACAGCTATTTTCAGGTCTCTCCAGAGATGTTCGATTGGGTTCAAGTCCGGGCTCTGGCTGGGCCACTCTAGGACATTCAGAGACTTGTCCTGAAGCCACATCTGAGTTGTCTTGGCTGTGTGCTTAGGGGATGTTGTCCTGTTGGAAGGTGAAGCTTCACCCCAGTCTGAGGTCCTGAGCACTCTGGAGCAGGTTTTCAGGGGACCTCTCTGTACCTTGCGCCGTTCATCTTTCCCTCGATCCTGACTAGTCTCCCAGTCACTGCCACTGAAAAACATCTCCACAGCATGATGCTGCCACCACCATGCTTCACTGCAGGTTTCCTCCAGATGTGACGCTTGGCATTCAGACAAGAGCTTCTTGTTTCTCAGGGTCTGAGTCCTTTAGGTGCCTTTTGGCAAACTCCAAGCGGGCTGTCATGTGCCTTTTACTGAGGAGCGACTTCCATCTGGCTACTCCACCATAAAGGCCTGATTGGTGGAGTGCTGTAGAGATGGTTGTCCTTCTGGAAGATTCTCCCATCTCCACAGAGGAACTCATCAGATTCTTGGTTACCTCCCTGACCAAGGCCCTTCTCCACCGATTGCTCAGTTTGGCTGGGTGGCCAGCCGTAGGAAGAGTCTTGGTGGTTCCTAACTTCTTCCATTTTAAGAATGATGGAAGCTACTGTGTTCTTGGGGACCTTCAATGCTGCAGAAATGTTTTGGTACCCTTCCCCAGATCTGTGCCTCGACACAATCCTGTCTCGGAGCTCTAAGGACAATTCTTTTGACCTCATAGCTTGGTTGTTGCTCTGACATGCACTGTCAACTGTGGGACCTTATATAGACAGGTGTGTGCCTTTCTCAATAATGTCCAATCAATTGAATTTACCACAGGTGGACTCCAATCAAGTTGTAGAAACATCTCAAGAAACAGATGTACCTGAGTATCATAGCAACAGGTCTGAATACTTACGTTAATAAGGTATTTCAGTATTTTATTTGTAATGCATTTACAAACATTTCGAAAAACCTGTTTTCGCTTTGTCATTATGGGGTGTTGTGTGTAGATTGATGAGGAAACATTTTAATTTAACCCATTTTAGAATAAGGCTGTAACGTAACAAAATGTGAAAAAAGTCAAAGGGGTCTGAATACTTTCCGTAGGCACTGTATGCTGAAGAGAGCGTTTGTGAGATGAAGACAGCAGTAAATAGTCAGACTTACATCATACTTGGTGAAGTATTTCAGTGTCCCCTCTCTTTCTGAGAGAACGAATCGTCGGTTGAGGAACTGGCCGTTGTCCCGCCCCCTTTTCATCAACATTCCATCCCTCGTTCCTGTCAGTGACACAGTGACAAGCTTCTCATCAGTGCATATATATGTGTGTGTGTGTGTGTGTGTGTGTGTGTGTGTGTGTGTGTGTGTGTGTGTGTGTGTGTGTGTGTGTGTGTGTGTGTGTGTGTGTGTGTGTGTGTGTGTGTGTGAGCATGAGTGTGTGATGCGTTGTGTGTGTGTCCTCACCCTCCTCATAGGTCCGTTTCTTCCCTTCCCCTGTAAACTCTTTCCTCTCGTACTTCGCTCTGATCCACTGCTCCCTCAGGACCCTGGACACACACACACACACACACACACACACACACACACACACACACACACACACACACACACACACAGACACACACACACACACACACACACACACACACACACACACACACACACACACACACACACACACAAACTACATGAAAGCTCTACACACAAAACTTATATATTAACTAATTATGGTCATTGTGAGAACAGCAGAACAGAGTGTTATAGTGAGTGTTACAGTGAGTGTTATAGTGAGTGTTACAGTGAGTGTTATAGTGAGTGTTACAGTGAGTGTTACAGTGAGTGTTACAGTGAGTGTTATAGTGAGTGTTACAGTGAGTGTTACAGTGAGTGTTATAGTGAGTGTTATAGTAGGTGTTATAGTGAGTGTTATAGTGAGTGTTACAGTGAGTGTTATAGTGAGTGTTATAGTGAGTGTTATAGTGAGTGTTATAGTGAGTGTTATAGTGAGTGTTACGGTGAGTGTTACAGTGAGTGTTACGGTGAGTGTTACAGTGAGTGTTACGGTGAGTGTTATAGTGAGTGTTACAGTGAGTGTTACGGTGAGTGTTACGGTGAGTGTTATGGAGTGTAACAGTGAGTGTTACAGTGAGTGTTACGATGAGTGTTACAGTGAGTGTTACGGTGCGTGTTACAGTGAGTGTTATAGTGAGTGTTACGGTGAGTGTTACAGTGAGTGTTACGGTGAGTGTTACAGTGAGTGTTACAGTGAGTGTTACGGTGAATGTTACAGTGAGTGTTACAGTGAGTGTTGCGGTGAGTGTTGCGGTGAGTGTTACAGTGAGTGTTACGGTGAGTGTTACGGTGAGTGTTACAGTGAGTGTTACGGTGAGTGTTATAGTGAGTGTTACAGTGAGTGTTACAGTGAGTGTTACAGTGAGTGTTACGGTGAGTGTTACAGTGAGTGTTACGGTGGGTGTTACGGTGAGTGTTACAGTGAGTGTTACGGTGAGTGTTACAGTGAGTGTTATGGAGTGTTACGGTGAGTGTTACAGTGAGTGTTACGGTGAGTGTTACGGTGAGTGTTACAGTGAGTGTTACGGTGAGTGTTACGCTGAGTGTTACAGTGAGTGTTACAGTGAGTGTTACGGTGAGTGTTATAGTGAGTGTTACAGTGAGTGTTACGGTGAGTGTTACGGTGAGTGTTATGGAGTGTTACAGTGAGTGTTACAGTGAGTGTTACAGTGAGTGTTACAGTGAGTGTTAGGGTGCGTGTTACGGTGAGTGTTACGGTGGGTGTTACAGTGAGTGTTACAGTGAGTGTTATTATGAGCATTTGTGAGGCCAGGTGTAGAACAGACACTCTCTGTAGGCCAGGTGTAGAACAGATACTCTCTGTAGGCCAGGTGTGGAACAGATACTCTCTGTAGGCCAGGTGTAGAACAGATACTCTCTGTAGGCCAGGTGTAAAAACAGATACTCTCTGTAGGCCAGGTGTAGAACAGATACTCTCTGTAGGCCAGGTGTAGAACAGATACTCTCTGTAGGCCAGGTGTAGAACAGATACTCTCTATAGACCAGGTGTAGAACAGATACTCTCTGTAGGCCAGGTGTAGAACAGATACTCTCTGTAGGCCAGGTGTAGAACAGATACTCTCTGTAGGCCAGGTGTAGAACAGATACTCTCTGTAGGCCAGGTGTGGAACAGATACTCTCTGTAGGCCAGGTGTAGAACAGATACTCTCTGTAGGCCAGGTGTAGAACAGATACTCTCTGTTGGCCAGGTGTAGAACAGATACTCTCTGTAGGCCAGGTGTAGAACAGATACTCTCTGTAGTCCAGGTGTAGAACAGATACTCTCTGTAGGCCAGGTGTAGAACAGATACTCTCTGTTGGCCAGCTGTAGAACAGATACTCTCTGTAGGCCAGGAGTAGAACAGAGACTCTCTATAGGCCAGGTGTGGAACAGATACTCTCTGTAGGCCAGGTGTGGAACAGACACTCTCTATAGACCAGGTGTAGAACAGATACTCTCTATAGGCCAGGTGTAGAACAGATACTCTCTGTAGGCCAGGTGTGGAACAGATACTCTCTATAGACCAGGTGTAGAACAGATACTCTCTGTAGGCCAGGTGTGGAACAGATACTCTCTGTAGGCCAGGTGTAGAACAGATACTCTCTGTAGGCCAGGTGTAGAACAGATACTCTCTGTTTGCCAGGTGTAGAACAGATACTCTATGTAGGCCAGGTGTAGAATAGAGACTCTCTATAGGCCAGGTGTAGAACAGATACTCTCTGTAGGCCAGGTGTGGAACAGATACTCTCTGTAGGCCAGGTGTAGAACCGATACTCTCTGTAGGCCAGGTGTAGAACAGATACTCTCTGTAGGCCAGGTGTAGAACAGATACTCTCTGTAGGCCAGGTGTAGAACAGATACTCTCTGTAGGCCAGGTGTAGAACAGATACTCTCTGTAGGCCAGGTGTAGAACAGATACTCTCTGTAGGCCAGGTGTAGAACAGATACTCTCTGTAGGCCAAGTGTAGAACAGATACTCTCTGTAGGCCAGGTGTAGAACAGATACTCTCTGTAGGCCATGTGTGGAACAGATACTCTCTATAGACCAGGTGTAGAACAGATACTCTCTGTAGGCCAGGTGTGGAACAGATACTCTCTGTAGGCCAGGTGTGGAACAGATACTCTCTATAGACCAGGTGTAGAACAGATACTCTCTGTAGGCCAGGTGTGGAACAGATACTCTCTATAGACCAGGTGTAGAACAGATACTCTCTGTAGGCCAGGTGTGGAACAGATACTCTCCGTAGGCCAGGTGTAGAAACAGATACTCTCTATAGGCCAGGGGTAGAACAGATACTCTCTATAGGCCAGGTGTAGAACAGATACTCTCTATAGACCAGGTGTAGAACAGATACTCTCTATAAACCAGGTGTAGAACATATACTCTCTGAAGGCCAGGTGTAGAACAGATACTCTCTGTAGGCCAGGTGTAGAACAGATACTCTCTGTAGGCCAGGTGTAGAACAGATACTCTCTGTAGGCCAGGTGTAGAACAGATACTCTCTGTAGGCCAGGTGTAGAACAAATACTCTCTGTAGGCCAGGTGTAGAACAGACACTCTCTGTAGGCCAGGTGTAGAACAGATACTCTCTATAAACCAGGTGTAGAACAGATACTCTCTATAGACCAGGTGTAGAACAGATACTCTATGTAGGCCAGGTGTGGAACAGATACTCTCTGTAGGCCAGGTGTAGAACCGATACTCTCTGTAGGCCAGGTGTAGAACAGATACTCTCTGTAGGCCAGGTGTAGAACAGATACTCTCTGTAGGCCAGGTGTGGAACAGATACTCTCTATAGACCAGGTGTAGAACAGATACTCTCTGTAGGTCAGGTGTAGAACAGATACTCTCTGTAGGCCAGGTGTGGAACAGATACTCTCTATAGACCAGGTGTAGAACAGATACTCTCTGTAGGCCAGGTGTTGAACAGATACTCTACTCTCTGTAGACCAGGTGTAGAACAGATACTCTCTGTAGGCCAGGTGTGGAACAGATACTCTCTGCAGGCCAGGTGTAGAACAGATACTCTCTGTAGGCCAGGTGTAGAACAGATACTCTCTGTAGGCCAGGTGTAGAACAGATTCTCTCTGTAGGCCAGGTGTAGAACAGATGCTCTCTGTAGGCCAGGTGTAGAACAGATACTCTCTGTAGGCCAGGTGTGGAAAACAGATACTCTCTATAGACCAGGTGTAGAACAGATACTCTCTGTAGGCCAGGTGTAGAACAGATACTCTCTGTAGGCCAGGTGTGGAACAGATACTCTCTACAGACCAGGTGTAGAACAGATACTCTCTGTAGGCCAGGTGTGGAACTGATACTCTCTATAGACCAGGTGTAGAACAGATACTCTCTGTAGGCCAGGTGTAGAACAGATACTCTCTGTAGGCCAGGTGTAGAACAGATTCTCTCTGTAGGCCAGGTGTAGAACAGATGCTCTCTGTAGGCCAGGTGTAGAACAGATACTCTCTGTAGGCCAGGTGTGGAACAGATACTCTCTATAGACCAGGTGTAGAACAGATACTCTCTGTAGGCCAGGTGTAGAACAGATACTCTCTGTAGGCCAGGTGTGGAACAGATACTCTCTACAGACCAGGTGTAGAACAGATACTCTCTGTAGGCCAGGTGTGGAACTGATACTCTCTATAGACCAGGTGTAGAACAGATACTCTCTGTAGGCCAGGTGTAGAACAGATACTCTCTGTAGTCCAGGTGTAGAAACAGATACTCTCTATAGGCCAGGTGTAGAACAGATACTCTCTATAGGCCAGGTGTAGAACAGATACTCTCTATAGACCAGGTGTAGAACAGATACTCTCTATAAACCAGGTGTAGAACATATACTCTCTGAAGGCCAGGTGTAGAACAGATACTCTCTATAGGCCAGGTGTAGAACAGATACTCTCTATAGGCCAGGTGTAGAACAGATACTCTCTATAGGCCAGGTGTAGAACAGATACTCTCTATAGGCCAGGTGTAGAACAGATACTCTCTATAGACCAGGTGTAGAACAGATACTCTCTGTAGGCCAGGTGTAGAACAGATACTCTCTGTAGGCCAGGTGTAGAACAGATACTCTCTATAGACCAGGTCTAGAACAGATACTCTCTATAGACCAGGTGTAGAACAGATACTCTCTGTAGGCCAGGTGTAGAACAGATACTCTCTGTAGGCCAGGTGTAGAACAGATACTCTCTATAGGCCAGGTGTAGAACAGATACTCTCTATAGACCAGGTGTAGAACAGATACTCTCTATAGGCCAGGTGTAGAACAGATACTCTCTGTAGGCCAGGTGTAGAACAGATACTCTCTATAGACCAGGTCTAGAACAGATACTCTCTATAGACCAGGTGTAGAACAGATACTCTCTGTAGGCCAGGTGTAGAACAGATACTCTCTGTAGGCCAGGTGTAGAACAGATACTCTCTATAGACCAGGTCTAGAACAGATACTCTCTGTAGGCCAGGTGTGGAACAGATACTCTCTGTAGGCCAGGTGTAGAACAGATACTCTCTATAGACCAGGTCTAGAACAGATACTCTCTATAAACCAGGTGTAGAAGAGTGGTAACTAAGCTTATGTCTGACTTCTACACCTGTTTCTCTGCGGAGCTGCTTTAAACACAGTGATCATGTGAATAGTGTGGTATGTCTGTGTTGTTTGTAGAGAGAGAGAGAGAGAGAGAGTGTCTGTGTGCATGGATGTCTGTGTGAGTCCTTCCTAAGAGCTGCCTAATTGTCCCCTTCCAGCAGACAGAGATACAGGGGCTTCTATAAACCTCTGAACTGAGAGTGAGAGGGATGGAGGGAAGAGAGAGCGAGAGGGATGGAGGGAAGAGAGAGCGAGAGGGATGGAGGGAAGAGAGAGCGAGAGGGATGGAGGGAAGAGAGAGCGAGAGGGATGGAGGGAGGGAAGGGAGAGAGGGGGGGATGGAGGGAGGGAAGGGAGAGAGAGGGGGATGGAGGGAAGAGAGAGCGAGAGGGATGAGGGAGGGAAGGGAGAGAGAGGGGGATGGAGGGAAGAGAGAGCGAGAGGGATGGAGGGAGGGAAGGGAGAGAGAGGGGGATGGAGGGAAGAGAGAAAGAGAGAGAGAGAGAGAGAGAGAGAGAGAGAGAGAGAGAGAGAGAGAGAGAGAGAGAGAGAGAGAGAGGGAGAGAGAGAGAGAGAAAAAAAAAAGGATGAGACAGCAGTAGGAGACAGCAGTACAACGAGGCTCAGAGTCAGAGCACACTACTGATACCACTGTACCACAGCACTGGGCCTGACCTCACGAGGCTCAGAATCAGAGCACACTACTGATACCACTGTATCACAGCACTGGGCCTGACCTCACGAGGCTCAGAGTCAGAGCACACTACTGATACCACTGTACCACAGCACTGGGCCTGACCTCACGAGGCTCAGAGTCAGAGCACACTACTGATACCACTGTACCACAGCACTGGGCCTGACCTCACGAGGCTCAGAGTCAGAGCACACTACTGATACCACTGTACCACAGCACTGGGCCTGACCTCACGAGGCTCAGAGTCAGAGCACACTACTGATACCACTGTACCACAGCACTGGGCCTGACCTCACGAGGCTCAGAGTCAGAGCACACTACTGATACCACTGTACCACAGCACTGGACCTGACCTCACGAGGCTCAGAGTCAAAGCACACTACTGATACCACTGTACCACAGCACTGGGCCTGACCTCACGAGACTCAGAGTCAGAGCACACTACTGATACCACTGTATCACAGCACTGGGCCTGACCTCACGAGGCTCAGAGTCAGAGCACACTACTGATACCACTGTATCACAGCACTGGGCCTGACCTCACGAGGCTCAGAGTCAGAGCACACTACTGATACCACTGTATCACAGCACTGGGCCTGACCTCACGAGGCTCAGAGTCAGAGCACACTACTGATACCACTGTACCACAGCACTGGGCCTGACCTCACGAGGCTCAGAGTCAGAGCACACTACTGATACCACTGTATCACAGCACTGGGCCTGACCTTACGAGGCTCAGAGTCAGAGCACACTACTGATACCACTGTACCACAGCACTGGGCCTGACCTCACGAGGCTCAGAGTCAGAGCACACTACTGATACCACTGTACCACAGCAGTTCACAATACTCTAACAAGCAGGGAGAGTTCTTGATGATACTGATGGAAACAGCACATTGTCTGTAACCACATGGAATTAATAGGTCAAAAATAAACATTCATCCAAATTACGGCAAATTCCCAGATCAGGTTGAATTCCATCACTCCAGTGTGTGTGTGTGTGTGTGTGTGTGTGTCTGTGTGTGTGTGTGTGTGTACGTGTGTGTGTGTGTGTGTGTGTGTGTGTGTCCGTGTGTTTGTGTGTATGCATGCGTGTGTACGTGTGTGTGTGTGTGTGTGTGTGTGTGTGTGTGTGTGTGTGTGTGTGTGTGTGTGTACGTGTGTGTGTGTCTGTGTGTACGTGTGTGTGTGTGTGTGTGTGTGTGTGTGTGTGTGTGTGTGTGTGTGTGTGTGTGTGTACGTGTGTGTGTGTGTGTGTGTGTGTGTGTGTGTGTGTGTGTGTGTGTGTGTGTGTGTATGCGTGTGCGTGTGCGTGTGCGTGTGCGTGTGTGTGTGTGTGTGTGTGTGTGTGTGTGTGTGTGTGTGTGTGTACACATGTGAGTGTACTATGTGACATTTGGCAGCAAGGAGAATGTGAAGTGTTCATTAACATTAGAGCTGGGATCAGTGTACAGCTTCAGAGACAAAGAGAAGCACTCTCCCTCTTTCCTCTCTCTCCCTCCTCCCTCCCTCCCTCCATCTCTTCAGACACAACCGTCCATGTCAAGTACTGCAATCAGACAGACTACATAATAACCAGATAGGAGGTGTGTGCGTTTATGCGTGTGTGTGTGTGTGTGTGTGCGCGCTTATGTGTGTGTGTGCTTGTGTGTGCGTGCTTGTGTGGGTGTGTGTCCATGCTGAGTGCTGTCTGATGACTGCTGGGAAGCCCAGAGAGCTGATGAAAGGATTAGCGTTGCTGATTACGAGACGAAGACGAGACGACAGTGAGACGAAGCTGACGAGACAAGCCATCGGTCCTAGCGTGAGATAAACACTTGACAGTCAACAACACACGACACGCATTCAAACAAACCATCACACACACAGACAACATCAGCTATCTCTGACACTCATTACAACAAACCATCACACACACAGACAACATCAGCTATCTCTGACACTCATTACAACATAACAGAAGGATTCAAGACAGTTCCATCACACACACAGACAACATCAGCTATCTCTGACACTCATTACAACATAACAGAAGGATTCAAGACAGTTCCATCACACACACAGACAACATCAGCTATCTCTGACACTCATTACAACATAACAGAAGGATTCAAGACAGTTCCATCACACACACAGACAACATCAGCTATCTCTGACACTCATTACAACATAACAGAAGGATTCAAGACAGTTCCATCACACACACAGACAACATCAGCTATCTCTGACACTCATTACAACATAACAGAAGGATTCAAGACAGTTCCATCACACACACAGACAACATCAGCTATCTCTGACACTCATTACAACATAACAGAAGGATTCAAGACAGTTCCATCACACACACAGACAACATCAGCTATCTCTGACACTCATTACAACATAACAGAAGGATTCAAGACAGTTCCATCACACACACAGACAACATCAGCTATCTCTGACACTCATTACAACATAACAGAAGGATTCAAGACAGTTCCATCACACACACAGACAACATCAGCTATCTCTGACACTCATTACAACATAACAGAAGGATTCAAGACAGCTCCATCACACACACAGACAACATCAGCTATCTCTGACACTCATTACAACATAACAGAAGGATTCAAGACAGTTCCATCACACACACAGACAACATCAGCTATCTCTGACACTCATTACAACATAACAGAAGGATTCAAGACAGTTCCATCACACACACAGACAACATCAGCTATCTCTGACACTCATTACAACATAACAGAAGGATTCAAGACAGTTCCATCACACACACAGACAACATCAGCTATCTCTGACACTCATTACAACATAACAGAAGGATTCAAGACAGTTCCATCACACACACAGACAACATCAGCTATCTCTGACACTCATTACAACATAACAGAAGGATTCAAGACAGTTCCAAGATGACCTGCCACATAACAGAATGTTGTATGTCTAAAACCCTGGTGAAAGGGGCCGAGACAAACACACGGACACCTGAGACTGTTGTTACTATTTCTGTCACGCTGGTATGAATGAGTCGGGAGACAGGCGCAGGAATAATTCAGACACAGTTGCCCTAGAGCACACAAAAAACTATACATACCTCGGCCTAAACATCAGCACCACAGGTAACTTCCACAAAGCTGTGAACGATCTGAGAGACAAGGCAAGAAGGGCCTTCTATGCCATCAAAAGGAAAATAAACTTCGACATACCAATTAGGATTTGGCTAAAAATACTTCAATCAGTTATAGAAGCCATTGCCCTTTATGGTTGTGAGGTCTGGGGTCCGCTCACAAACCAAGAATTCACAAAATGAGACAAACACCAAATTCAGACTCTGCATGCAGAATTCTGCAAGAATATCCTCGATGTACAACGTAAAACACCAAATAATGCCTGCAGAGCAGAATTAGGCCGATACCCACTAATTATCAAAATCCAGAAAAGAGACTTTAAATTCTACAACCACCTAAAAGGAAGCGATTCCCAAACCTTCCATAACAAAGTCATCACCTACAGAGAGATGAACCTGGAAAAGAGTCCCCTAAGCAAGCTGGTCCAGGGGCTCTTTTCACAAACAGACCCCACAGAGCCCCAGGACAGCAACACAATTAGACCCAACAAAATCACAAGAAAACAAAAAGATAATTACTTCACACATTGGAAAGAATTAACAAAAAAACAGAGCAAACTAGAATGCTATTTGGCCCTAAACAGAGAGTACACAGTGGCAGAATACCTGACCACTGTGACTGACCCAAACGTAAGGAAAGCTTTGACTATGTACCGACTCAGTGAGCATAGCCTTGCTATTGAGAAAGGCCGCCGTAGGCAGACATGGCTCTCAAGAGAAGACAGGCTATGTGCACACTGCCCACAAAATGTGGTGGAAACTGAGCTGCACTTCCTAACTTCCTGCCCAATATATAACCATATTAGAGACACATAATTCCCTCAGATTACACAGACCCACAAAGAATTATAAAACAAATCCAATTTTGATAAACTCCCATATCAACTGGGTAAAAAACCACAGTGTGCCATCACAGCAGCAAGATTTGTGACCTGTTGCCAGAGTGAGTGAGTGAGAGAGAGAGAGAGAGCGAGAGAGAGCGAGAGAGAGAGAGAGAGAGACAGAGAGACAGAGAGACAGAGAGACAGAGAAAGTGGGAAATAATGAACAAGGAAACATATCCTATAACTAGTGTGAAACACATGACTGAAACTCAATGATTCCTCATCCTACACATTAAACTTCACAGGAAATCAACCTCTGATCTTAATATGGAACATATTACCATGTGCCCTTCATCCTAATGTCTTTCTAATGAATTTATCATGATACAGAATAGACAGTGTGTGTGTGTGTGTGTGTGTGTGTGTGTGTGTGTGTGTGTGTGTGTGTGTGTGTGTGTGTGTGTGTGTGTGTGTGTGTGTGTGTGCGTGTGTGTGTGTGTGTGTGTTCCTTTCAGTATCCTGCCTTAGCCAGCGCCTCTTTGCCACGAGTCCCCAAAAATATCCCCCTCATCACAATGTCATTATTACAATGGTCACGTTGCCATGGTCACCACACACACACGCACACACATACCCCACACAGGCACACTTACTGGCAGTCTTTGTGGGTAGGTTTGTAGTAGTAGACAGGAACAACCGCCTCATATCTCTGCTTCATCAATTCGTTCCCATTCTCCGCCATGAACTGTAACACACACACACACACGCACGCACACACACCCACACACACACGCACGCACACACACACACGCACGCACCCACGCACACACACAAAGAAAGAGAGAAGTTGAGAGAGACAGAACAGACGTGCGGGTGAGTCATGATTGCATGTGTCATACCATGTATTAGCTAGACACAGACAATTCCTTCCAACATTTGAGTGGATTGTTTTGTATGTGATATATACAGCATAACCATTCATTTTCTACAGTCCTATTCTTCAGACAGAGGATGGAACAAAGCCTGTCTGAAATCATTTCATATTCATATCAAGTTCATCACTGAGTTATGACTCAGTCATAAATGATTATGTTTAGTCATGGATTCAGACCGGGGTTCAAATACTATTTAACATTTTTCAAGTACTTTGAGCGCCGGCTCTAGCCTGCCTGGAGTGACAGATGGGCGGCAAGCTCAATCAAGCACAGATAAAGCATTTGAAATTATTTAAAATAGTACTGAACCCAGAGTCGATTGGATTTGAAGAAATGTACGTGAGAGAATATTCCCGTTTTGGGGAATTTTGGTGAGCAGCTCACCTTTACGTCCTGGTCTTCCCAGCGGGAGAGGCTGAGGGATTTGACCTTCATTCCGATGTAGGGAATATTCCTGTGGATCCCGGAACATTGAACACAGATGAACACTCCTAAGGAACAGGAGCCCCAACTAGGATCTGATGGAGGGGTGGATGGAGGCAAGGAGGGAGAGAGAGAGAGAGAGAGAGTAAGAACAGAGTACAACAGAGAGAGGTATGTGGTTTCATTGGGAGTTTGTGGTACTAGATCAAATGGAATACCTTTAGAAAAATCGACATTTCACATAGAAAAAAATTGGAATGCTTTGCTTTGACCTTTGTCCTCTTGAGCAAGGAGCAGATTCTCTGTAGAGATCCAATGATAAGGTGTATAGGACGTACAACAACACAGCACACTACAACTCAGTACAAAGTGCTGGACCACATACCTTCAGAGCAGATATGAAGGCAGTCAGGGAAGATAAACCTTCATTATGATTTAACATTTCTACTGAATGTCTTCCCTCTCCCTCGATTGGCTCATACCTGTGTTTACTTTAGCTTGACCACACCCATCTTATCTACCTGACACAGCCTGGTGCAGGGCCAGCTACCAACCCATGGGGTGTGTGTGTATCTTTAACCTACTACACCGTTTTATCCCCTATGACAAAGTCAGCGTAGGCCACAGAAACCCTGCTTTGGTCTACATTGCGGTAGGCCTAGACCTATAGGTCTGTTCTGTTGGAAGTCATCCGGTAGCCTACAGTGGTGTTAACCTACACAATGTCTTACTGCTGTTCCCTTTCATATCCTACTTTCTTTCATTCTGATAGTCACATGATGACATCTGGAGCGCTGAGTATGTTTCACATCTAGATGTGCCTGAATAACCAACACTCATTTCAGACTGTGGGGGAATCAAATTCAAAAAGATTGGAATGCTACTTAAAAATGCATGTTATTGCCCCGTGTATTGGGACCTTTAGGTACTAAACTGGCCTATTCCCCATGCACAAAGGACATTTTATGAGTGACTTCACGAGTGACTTGGCAGATGCCAATATGTGTGAGTGTAGTCAGTGCATGTGTTGTCCAGGGAGTACTGCAGTATCCAGCATCTGCCCAGTATTCTTCTGTCCTCGTGCCATAACACTGACAAACAGCTAACAAAATGGCTACACAGACTATGTTGACCTTTGTTTTTTGTTCTTATTTTTGTACTGTCTGTAAGCACCCTCACAGGGCCCTACACACTACACACACTGATGCTCCAACACACACACACAACCTTTACTAACAACATGCCACTGGCCTTGAGTAAAGCCAATGTGTCTATGTATGTGGATGACTCAACACTATTGACGTCAGCTACTACAGAGAGTGAAATCACTGCAACACTTAATGAAGAGCTGCATTTAGTTTCAGAATGGGTGGCAGGGAATAAGTTAGTCCTAAATATTTTAAAAACTAAAAGCATTGTATTTGGGACAAATCACTCACTCAACCCTAGACCTCAACTAAATCATGTAATAAATTATGTGGAAAGTTGAGGTGACTAAACTGCGTGGAGTAACACTGGATTGTAAACTGTCATGGTCAAAACATGTTGATACAACAGTAGCTAAGATGGGGAGAAGTCTGTCCATAATAAAATGCTGGTCTACCTTCTTAACAACACTATCAACAAGGCAGGTCCTACAGACTCTAGTTTTGTCGCACCTTGACTACTGTTCAGTAACAGTGTTGTCAAGTGCCACAAAGAGGGACCTGGGAAAATTACAGTTGTCTCAGAAAAGGCAGCACGGCCCTTGGATGTACAAGGAGTAGAGGTCGACCGAACATGATTTTTCAAAGCCGATACCGATTATTGGAGGACCAAAAAAAGCCGATACCGATTAATCGGCCGATTTTTATATATATATTTGTAATAATGACAATTACAACAATACTGAATGAACACTTTTATTTTTACTTAATACGTATAATACATCAATAAAATAAATTTAGCCTCAAATAAATAATGAAACATGTTCAATTTGGTTTAAATAATGCAAAAACAAAGTATTGGAGAAGAAAGTAAAAGGGCAATATGTGTCATGTAAAAAGCTAACGTTTAAGTTCCTTGCTCAGAACATGAGAACATATGAAAGCTGGTGGTTCCTTTTAACATGAGTCTTCAATATTCCCAGGTAAGAAGTTTTAGGTTGTTGTTTTGATAGGAATTATAGGACTATCTCTCTCTATACCATTTGTATTTCATATACCTTTGACTATTGGATGTTCTAATTGGTACTTTAGTATTGCCAGCCTAATCTCGGGAGTTGATAGGCTTGAAGTCATAAACAGCTCAATGCTTGAAGCACAGCGAAGAGCTGCTGGCAAATGCAGGAAAGTGCTGTTTGAATGAATGCTTACGAACCTGCTGCTGCCTACCACCGCTCAGTCAGACTGCTCTATCAAATCATAGACTTAATTATAATATAATGACACACAGAAATACGAGCCTTAGGTCATTAATATGGTCAAATCCGTAAACTATCATTTCGAAAACCAAACGTTTATTCTTTCAGTGAAATACGAAACCAAAAATGCCGATTACCGATTGTTATGAAAACATTGAAATCGGATCTAATTAATCGGCCATTCCGATTAATCGGTCGACCTCTAACACAGAGAGCTAATATTAATAATATGCATGTCAATCTCTCCTGGCTGAAAGTGGGGGAGAGATTGACTTCATCACTACTTGTATTTATGAGAGGTATTGACAAGCTGAATGTACAGAGCTGTCTGTTTAAACTACTAGCACACAGCTCAGACACCCATACATACCCCACAGGACATGCCACCAGAGGTCTCTTCACAGTCCCCAAGTCCAGAACAGACTATGGGAGGCACACAGTACTACATAGAGTCATGAGTACATGGAACTCTATTCCACATCAAGTAACTCATGCAAGCAGTAGAATCAGATTTAAAAAACAGATTAAAAAAAACACCTTGTGGAACAACGGGGACTGTGAAGCAACACAAACATTAGCACAGACACATGCATACACACACTCTCACACACACACGATAACATACACACTATACATACACATGGATTCAGTAATGTAGATATGTGGTAGTGGTGGAGTAGGGGCCTGAGGGCACACAGTGTGTTGTGAAATCTGTGAATACATTGTAATGTTTTTAAAATTGCATAAACTGCCTTCATTTTGCTGGACCCCAGGAAGAGTAGCTGCTGCTTTGTCAGCAGCTAATGGGGATCCACAATAAATACAAATACACTCACTCCCTCATTTACTCACACACACATAACATATACACACATTTATAGACTACACACACCCACTCGGATACAATCATTACATACGCTGCTGCTGCTCTGTTAATCATATATCCTGATGCCTAGTCACCTTACCCCTATATATATCTACCTCTATAGATCCAGTATCCCTGTCACCTTACCCCTATACATATCTACCTCTATAGATCCAGTGTCCCTGTACATTATAATATGGTACTGACTCTGTATATAGTATGTTTACCCCTATACATATCTACCTCTATAGATCCAGTACCCCTGTACATTATAATATGGTACTGACTCTGTATATAGTATGTTTACCCCTATACATATCACCTCTATAGATCCAGTGTCCCTGTACATTATAAATATGGTACTAACCCTGTATATAGTATGTTTACCTCTATGGATCCAGTATCCCTGTACATTATAATATGGTACTGACTCTGTATATAGTATGTTTACCCCTATACATATCTACCTCTATAGATCCAGTGTCCCTGTACATTATAATATGGTACTGACCCTGTATATAGTATGTTTACCACTATACATATCTACCTCTATAGATCCAGTATCCCTCTACATTATAATATGGTACTGACCCTGTATATAGTATGTTTACCCCTATACATATCTACCTCTATAGATCCAGTATCCCTGTACATTATAATATGGTACTGACCCTGTATATAGTATGTTTACCCCTATACATATCTACCTCTATAGATCCTCTACATTATAATATGGTACTGGACGTGGATATAGTATTCTTACCCCTATACATATCTATACATACATTTCTTGCCTCCCTGCCTTTGACAAAGTGGGCACTGCTTATCACAGATAGGCATCAGCGCTCACCTAAAAAGCCCATAATTATGCCATTGGTTAAAATGTCATTGTTTTTGGGCAGAATTATGTGAGGTCTTATGTGTTGTTGGAGGTGGGTCTTGGTCAGTTTAGCTCAGAAAATGCTGCCCTCGCCAATCTCCATGCATAGGCGGCCACCTAATCCTGCTTAATGAGCGGGCCGGAGTTGTGCTGAAAATCTCCCCCCTGCCAGAATTCCCCCCCCCCCCCCCTCCCGTCCCGTTCTTCACTGCTGCGACTTGTTTGCTAGTTGACATTTCTGCTCTTCACTCCGTTGTCAGTTTAGCCTACATTTCACTGATCTTAGTAGCGGAAAACATTTTTGTCTGCAGTTTTCGTGTTTGGCTATTTGTTTCAAGTGTATGTGGCAGTTCTAGCTTGTATGGCGCCCTGGGATAACTCCTCCTTCAGCGCCCGCCCGCAACCTGGGGCGGCAAGGTGCCGCTCTACTCCCTCCTCTATGTTTAATATAACACACATACATGAATGATTAATTTCGGTTGCCATCCTGACGTTCTATGGAAAGTATTTGACTCTGATGTGTGCCACAGAAAGTATTTGACTCAAGCCACAAAATTAAGGAAATTAGAAGGGGGGGGGGTCTGGCAGGGGGGAGATTTTCGGCACAACACCTGTTCAGCTCCTGACCTTAACCCCTAATAAATAGAGCTGGCTAACGTTAGCCACAACAAATTGGAATTCGTAACATGTCATAAGTTTTGCAAATTCGTAAAATATTGTACGAATTGCAATTCGTAACATATCATACGAAATGGAGACGGACATCCACAAATGAATACGAAACATAACATACTAAATGGTGTTTCGTATTTAAGTACAGCATAATATGAACTGCTCTGAGACCCCGTTTCAGACTGAAGCCCACAGAAATACATACTTCTGGAAACAATACGCTTACTTTTTGCACCGTTAGGCTGAACCAACGTCTCGTGTAAAGCCAGATTCTGGTTCACCGTTAGGTTACAAATGAAAAGTCGCAAGTAGGCCTATTCTGCTCCTAAATTTCCCAGAGCAACTCAAATAGGCCTAAAATAGGCTAAACGTATTTTTCTACCTATACATGTCAGGGCCTGTTGCATGCCAACTCCCACCCTCTCATCTAGAACGTCTAGGCTAGAAGGTTCTTTGCAGCAAAGCTATAACATCAGTAGCAAATTTCAATTTACCAGGCGCGCCACAGTCTGCGCATGCGTCGTTCCCAGGCTTTTGAATTATCTCTTTCAAGAGACGACAAACTCTCTCGTTCCCAGGCATTTCCAATCCTTTAAATCAGTCCTGACAACCGAAAAATCACAGCATAAAAGTGTGTCTTCGGGTGGGTCCTCGGCTCCCTACACACGCAGGCAGTAGCCTAGACACGAGAGGATGAGGTATGCCAGACTCAACTGAAAGAAGAAGGAAAATAACCTCCACTCAAATCGATTCTTCCGTTCGGTCCATTCACTTGCATGGTTCTCACCGCCCAACTTGAGTTTTGTGAGAACTCCCTGTCCTTGATAAAAAGGATTTGTCACAACTTGTTGTTGGTTGAGCCTCTCTCTCCGACACCTTTCCCAAGAGGGTGTGTGTGAGGGGAGGGAGCCTAACCTACACTCGGAAGTGAACTGCTGGTTTTGTTCAGACTTGCTGTTCCGCATAATTGTAGGGTGCTCAATCAGATAACAAAATTACTGTTCTCTAAAGGTTGTAGTACCACATTGCACCGCTAGATGGTAGCAGTCCACCAGCAAGGAGCAGTCTGCGCATAGCTCAGTAGCGCTTCAAGGAAACCAAATAATGTTGAGTGTGTGGATCTGTTGTCCTTTTAAGTCGCTGTTTCGTATTGAGTGTAAACTATTTACAGGACCTTGTACTCTCTATTGCTCCTCTGACCTGTCCTTGCACCCTATCGATCGACACGTGTGGTCAGAAGGTGTGTGTGTGTGGGGGGGGGGGGGGGGGGGGCTCTCCATGGTGCTGAATCTAGGGAGTTTTTCCTAGCCACCGTGCTTCTACACCTGCATTGCTTGCTGTTTGGGGTTTTAGGCTGGGTTTCTGTACAGCACTTTGAGATATCAGCTGATGTAAGAAGGGCTATATAAATAAATACATTTGATTTGATTTGAGATTTTATTTGAATCAAGCATGATGGAATCCCAGGTCACAGTGTTGGAGAAGCTACTCTGAAAATATAATTTACCAAGCTACAAAATAGGCTACTTCCCACTGGAAAAAGTTAAGATTAACTAAATCTACCCTTAATAAGTAAAATATGGCAAACTTATCTTAAGTTACTTTGAAAAAGTAGTTTACATCCAAACTACTTCTTGAAAAATGGTCATATCTACATCTGAAATGTCATAGACTACAAACTGCAAGAACAGATCCCTCTGGGGTCAAATGTTCCCGTAGTCTATTAACCACAAACACTGTTCTTAGGCAGGTCGTATGCTGAAACATAAACAACATGATTCCCTACCTCACCCGTATTTTATTTTATTTATGCACCACGGGGGTTTGTGGTATATGGCCAATATCTGCCTTGTGTCGTGGGTAAGAACAGCCCTTAGCAGTGGTATATTGCTTAATTAACTACTGAAAACACTACTTAGATTAGAATTTAGTTCAACTACCACCAAACTATTACAAAACGTAGTTACTGGTTGAACTGCATGTAGTTGACTTCTCCCCGACACTGCAGGCCAAGAGCCATGGCTCACATAGCCATCTGCCCCACCAATCCCAATGTATGTTCATGCACAGTTGTCTGTGAGGGACAGTCATAATATTGGGTATATTATAAGACGTAAACAATAAATGATATTAGACATGGTTATGTTGGCCTACAACCTTATTCCTTTATTGGTATTGAAAGTAAATAATTAAATCTAGCCTATTGCTTTTGTTCAATCTGCCCCATGCGCCAAAGCACATTACAGCACAATACGCTAGAAAGTGTTTTTGTATCTATACAGAGCCACTGGAGTAACTAATGGTTATTGTAAGTGTCGAAGTGAAAAAAATGTATTTGTTATTGTTGAACAGGAGGTGTCATGGCAATAAGTGAGACAAATGGGTTTTATTTAACGGCTAGATGAGCAAACCGGGCTTGACGTGACTTTGTTCTACCACACCGGATTTCCACGGTGACAGCAAACGCTAATGTTCACCACGGCCCGTTACCGAAAGCTAATTTGTCAAAAACGGGACTGAGTATAGGCTAGCGCTTTATCTCCAAGCCGCTGCCGCCCTCTGGAATGTAGAATGGAATATAGATTTTAGATTCAGAACCTTAACGATTCTTCTTACAGTTTTGGAATGTGTGGCCATTAATAAGCTGGTCCTGAACATCTCTAAAACTAAGAGCATTGTATTTGGAACAAATCCTTCCCTAAGTTTTAGACCTCAGCTGAATCTGGTAATGAATGGTGTGGCTGTTGAACAGGTTGAGGAGACTAAATTACTTGGTGTTACCTTAGATTGTAAACGGTCATGGTCAAAGCATATAGATGCAATGGTAGTAAAGATGGAGAGAGGTCTGTTGGTAATAAAGAGATGCTCTGCTTTTTAGACACCACACTCCACAAAGCAAGTCCTGTAGGCTCTAGTTTTATCCAATCTTGATACTTGTACAGTCATGTGGTCAAATGCTGCAAAGAAATACCTAGTTAAGCTGCAGGTGGCCCATACTAGAGCAACACGTATTGCTCTTCATTGTAATCAATCAAATGTATTTTTAAAGCCCTTTTTACATCAGCTGATGTCACAAAGTGTTATACAGAAACCCAGCCTAAAACTCCAAACAGCAAGCAATGCAGATGTAGAAGCACGGTGGCTAGGAAAAACTCCCTGGAAAGGCAGGAACCTAGGAAGAAACCTAGAGAGGAACCAGGCACTGAGGGGTGGCCAGTCCTCTTCTGGCTGTGCCGGGTGGAGATTATAACAGTACATGGCCAAGATGTTCAAACGTTCATAGATGACCAGCATGGTCAAATAATAATAATCACAGTAGTTGTAGAGGGTGGAACAAGTCAGCACCTCAGGAGTAAATGTCAGTTGGCTTTTCATAGCCGATCATTCAGAGTTAGAGACAGCAGGTGCGGGAGAGAGAGAGAGTTGAAAACAGCAGGTCTGGGACAGGTAGCACGTCCGGTGAACAGGTCAGGGTTCCATTTCCGCAGGCAGAACAGTTGAAACTGGAGCAGCAGCACGACCAGGTTGACTGGGGACAGCAAGGAGGTAGTCCTGAGGCATGGTCCTAGGGCTCAGGTCCTCTGAGAGAAGAGAGAAAGAGAGGAAGAGAGAGAGAGATAATTAGAGGGAGCACACTTAAATTCACACATGACAGCGGATAAGGCAGGAGAAGTACTCCAGATATAACAGACTGACCCTAGCCCCCCGACACACAAACTACTGCAGCATAAATACTGGAGGCTGAGACAGGAGGGGTCGGGAGACACTGTGGCCCTGTCCGACGATACCCTGTCCGACCCCCACTTTGCCAAAGCACAGCCCCCACACCACTACAGGGATATCTTCAGCCACCAACTTACCATCCTGAGACAAGGCCGAGTATAGCCCACAAAGATCTCCCCCACGGTACGACCACGAGGGGGGTGCCAACCCGGACAGGAAGACCACGTCAGTGACTCAACCCACTCAAGTGACGCACCCCTCCTAGGGATGGCATGGAAGAGCACCAGTAAGCCAGTGACTCAGCCCCTGTAATAGGGTTAGAGTTAGAGAATCCCAGTGGAGAGAGAATCCCAGTGGAGAGAGGGGAACCGGCCAGGCAGAGACAGCAAGGGCGGTTCGTCGCTCCAGTGCCTTGCTGTTCACCTTCACACCCCTGGGCCAGACTACACTCAATCATAGGACCTAATCAGAGGGCTAATATTAATACTATGCCAGTCTCTCTTAGCTAAGAGTTGAGGAGAGACTGACTGAGTCACTTCTTCTTTTTATAAGAAACAGTAATGTGTTGGAAATTCCATATGGTTTACATAGTCAACTTACATACAGCACTGGCACACACACTTACCCCACCAGACATGCCACCAGGGGTCTTTTCACAGTTCTGAGGTCCAGAACAAATTCAAGGAAACGTACAGTATTATACAGAGCCAGTAGTGCATGGAACTCCCTTCCATTTCATATTGCGCAAGTGAACAGCAAACCTGGTTTCAAAACACAAGAAAGCAACACCTCCCGCCACATCGCCTCTCCCCCATGTGACCTACTTGTTGTGTGTATGAACTGACATGTCTGTGGAACTGATAGGTGCACACACACAATACATGTTAATGTTTTTAAATGTATGTAAATTGTAGTCTTTTGTCTTTAATGTATTGTTCGTTATATGTCAGACCCCAGTAAGAGCCGTCGGCTAATGGGGATTCTAATAAAAACATCACACTGCTGGGTTAGCCAGACTAATTGATCTTGGTAAAAGTTTATGGACAAAATGTTGGAGGAGTTTTTTGTTGGCATGTGTGTGCGTGTCTGAGAGAGAGAGAGAGAGAGAGAGAGAGTGTGAAAGAGAGAGAGAGTGAAAGAGAGAGAGAGTGAAAGAGAGAGTAAGAGAGTGAAAGAGAGAGAGGGTGAAAGAGAGAGAGTAAGAGAGTGAAAGAGAGTGGGAGAGAGAGAGAGAGAGAGAGAGAGATCTGTGAGTTAGGGACCAATGTTATTCATCTATTTTGTCTGTCATTTATTTCAGTTACTCAAGATCACTTCTCCTTGACGAGGCCATTAGACAATAGTTTCTGATTTGATTCTCTCTTTCTAACTCCCTCTCTCTCTCCCACTCTCTCTCTCCCTCTCTCTCTCTCCCTCTCTCTCTCCCACTCTCTCTCTCCCTCTTACACACATCACTGCATGTCATTTATATGCAGAGGTTTTTTTGAGGCTTGCTGGGCATGACGGGGGCTGAATGCCTTTAGACCATCAGCACACAAGGCTGTGCTGCACTGACGAAGGCTTCCATTGGATCAGATGGAGCGTTAACCCGCGTTGGCAGACATCCGCATATCTTCTGCTGTACCCACAAACATCTAGCCCTCATACTGTATGTCTCTCCGTTGTTATAGCGTCACAATTCTTTCTCATATAGATTCAATTCTCCTTCTCTCTCACACATCCATCCACCCCCCCCCCCCCCCACACACACACAAATGACAATGGTGTTGGAGGGGAAATTATATGTTTGGTTACGCTCACCCTAATTAATCACATCACTATAATAATGCATGGGTTCATGGATAAAGCATGGTAATCCATTTGTAGGCCTACACACACACACACACACACACACACACACACACACACACACACACACACGCACACACACGCACACACACACACACACACACACACACACACACACACACACACACACACACACACACACACACTTTCATGATGCATACAATATAATTGTTCCGTAATGTATTCCCCTATTGCCTGATGAGCCCATGTCACACCCATGTGAACCCCTTTAACCCACAACAATCCCACAAGCTCAGAGCGCCCGTTCTGTATTCATCCCGAGTGCCACATGCTTCACAGTATCGTTGAGGGTTGAGATGATATTGATTACAGCCTGAACCCTCTGTCAAGCATCTCGCGCTGTGGCTTAGGATGATGGTGACTCACAGTTGGAAGCAATGCTGCCTTCCCCTGCGCCTTGCCGTTCCCGACTTCAAATGCACAAACTGTCTAGGCTGAGACGGACGGCGGCTCATTTGTAGATTGCCTGAAGCTCATTTATTCTATCTCGCCTCGGTGGTTAAGAAAAACACGTGGAGAGAGAGAAGGAAATAGATAGAGGGAGGGGGGGGAGAGAAGGAGCACGAGAGAATAGCCTTGTTTCATTGATTGACTCCTCTATTCCGTAAACATGGATTCTCTCTCCGTATCAGCGCAGTGCAGTTTGAACCTCGCCCTTTCAACACAACATACATCTTCAGCGCAGGCCCCTCGCGGGGGGGTCCGCTTTCCCGCCATTCGCCAAGGATTGCCAGGAGAGCCCGCGTGCTGAGGTGGTTTGTTCGCTGTGTGAAGGACGGAACACCCCTTGTTAAGCCTGAAGCTTTTCAAAACTTTTCATGAAAGAAGATAAGGACATTGTTACATAGGCTAATGAAGTCCCAGCTTACAGCTGGAGATGCTTTTGAAGTGAAAAACCATAACGATGTTGAGTCTTTGATCTTCCTTATGAAATTCCCAACTCCGCCTGCTCATGGACACTATGCAGAGGATCAGTAACCTGACATAAAGGGGTTGTTTAGGTCAATTGACTGTCCAGATTGCAACTGTCAGCATTTGTGTCGATGGAAAACAGTGGAGCAATAAAAGCATGACAGGAAAAGACAGAAGATGAAGCGCTGGGTCGGATATGTTCTGTTGGCCTAAAGTGTTGGAATGGGATTCTTGCTGATGTACTTGGTTTGACTAGCTAGGCCAGGGCCGGAAATGTTTTGCGCAAAATGATCATTATTTGGCTACTAATGCAGGCCTTGAGGAAAAACATGGGCAGGTGTGTTAGAAATGCACTGGTCCCAGTCCGCCCCTGGGTCAGACTGTAGGCTATAGCAAGCAGGTTAGCGTCTTGTTCTGGAGGCAGCTCTGCAGAGTGGTCACTAGCTGGCACAGCCACAGTCATCAAATCTGATTTTAAACCCAACTCTAACCTTAACCATAACCTTAACTATACTGCTAACCCTAATGCCTAACCCTAACCTTAAATTAATTTTTAAATATAGACCATTTTGACTTTGTAGCTGGCCCATTTAGTGGAAATCGCTCAGTTCTGCCTCCAGGACAAGACTCATAAAAATAAACGTCAACCTGTGTATAGCAAGCAGCATGGGAGGATGGGGGTAGTAGAGCGATATACGGATGGACAGATGAAACATTTGCCAGGCAATCCAGAGAGTGAGATGAATGGCTGTGTGAGGAACGGGGATGAGTAACGTAGGAGAATGACAGGACTAGATGGAGGTCAGTGACTCAGTGCCCATCCATCGTTCTTCTCCTCCCGCTCCTACATTGCCACATGGCGAATGAAACAACTGAAACTCACACAGGTTGACGAAGAGGAATTTATTGAAGATCAGGCATACAACAGCTGTGTGTGTGTGCGCCTGTGTGCTTGTGGTGTGTGCGCCTGTGTGCTTGTGGTGTGTGTGTGTGTGCGCGTGTGCATCTGTGTGTGTGTGACAGTGTGTGTGTCTGTGTGTGTATACTCCAACAGTGCATAATCAATCAGAGCTCTGATCTTCAGGCCGGGCAGACCGTGATGACAAGGTGAGAAATACAATTACAACTATGACAGGGCGAATGTGGGGGGGGGGGGGGGGGGAGACAGAGGAGAGAGGGGTGATGAACCACATATGGACTTGTATTGAACTGTGTGGTGTACAGGACTGTGATCTGAAAGAAAGACAATGAAAGGGGGAGGGAGCAGAATGATGACATAGAAAAGATGAAGAGGTGAAATAGAGGACGTCATGGATACAACAGTTTGACTCCTCCGGTTGTCATAGTGAATGATCAACTGTTTCTGAGTAAACATTTTCACCATTTGAAACTGAAAGACCTTGATCATGATAGAAATGTTTGTTTACAATCAATCACTCTGCCAGACTTGAAAAGAGACCTCTCTAAATATGTTTGTATTTCTGTGTTTGTTTTTGACAGACAGAGAGACTGGAGAAGGACAAAGTGTGCAGCAGGTAACCGGATTAACGGACAAGAGGAGAAGTGGAGAGTGAGGTAAAGAGAGAGAGAGAGACAGAGACAGAGAGAAAGAGAGAGAGAAAGCACAGAACACTTCCCTCTTCATGATGAGTGGGCGTCAGTATGGAACACAAATACTTACTCATCATCAACGGTTGTCAACAACAGATAGGACCACCAGCATGCTCCCCTCTCTGCACACACGCACACGCACGCGTACGCGCACACACACACACCCTTTAATGTCTTGAAGTAAATCCTTCACCGCACATTCCTCTATTTACGTAGCCTTCATTCCATGTAATATCCAGCATTCATATTTGTTTGTATCAGTTGCCATGCAAATGCATTACGCATCGCAAGGTTCATCCATGATCATGGACCGCTTACGCAGTAGCTAGGTGTACAGTGTGGTGTGTGTATGTGTGTGTGTGTGTGTGTGTGTGTGTGTGTGTGTGTGTGTGTGTGTGTGTGTGTGTGTGTGTGTGTGTGTGTGTGTGTGTGTGTGTGTGTGTGTGTGTGTGTGTATGTGTGTGTGTGTGTGTGTGTGTGTGTGTGTGTGTGTGTGTGTGTGTGTGTGTGTGTGTGTAGGCATACAAATGGATTAGCATGCTTCATCTGTGAACCCGTGCATTATTATAGTGATGTGATGAAACAGGGTTGTATTATGGTGAGCGTAGCCAGACATGTTATCTAACACACCGTTTGTATTACAGATCATGTACATCTAGTCCAAGACTGCTTTCCAAATGGCACCCTAATTCCCTATTCTGTGCACTACTTTTGACCACAGTCTTAGAAAAAAGGGTTCCAAAAGGGTTCTTCGGCTTTCCCTATTGGAGAACCCATTTTGGTTCCAGTTAGAACTCATTTGGGTTCCATGTAGAACCCTTTTTTTAGAATCTACATGGAACTCAAAAGGGTTCTATCTGGAACCAAAAAGATTCTACCTGAAACCAAAAAGGCTACTTGAAAGGGTTCTCCCATGAGGACAGCCGAAGAACCCTTTTAGTTTCTAGATAGCAGCGTTTTGTCTAAGAGTGCAGGGCACATAGGGTTCTGGTCAATAGTAGTGCACTATAGATGGAATAGGGATACCATTTGGTACGCAGACCACGTAACCTACTACCTCTCCATCTACGTCTTCAACTGTCATCATTAAACATCTCCACCAACACCATGTGGATTAGAAATATATCTGCTCCAAGCAATCACCTCAATGCAGCTGTCGTGTCTTTGACTATGCCAGATTAATTGCTATGACATGCTATTCTATAAAATAATTTCTCCGTAATTAATATTACCTGATTGAACTAATCATGTAAATATTAATTAACTAGAGAGGGACACCACGAAATAATATTTATAGAGCTGTTATCTTCCGAATAAACTCTTAAAGATTTAGTAATATTTTACATCCATAGCAGTCACCTTAATCGTCATTTTATTCAGTCTCATCTGAAAGTGGTAAGTCCTTGTTATCTGCAAGAATCCTGGCTAACAAGTTGAATCAGCAATACAAAATTGGGTTTAATTATTTATTTACTAAATACCTAACTAATCACACAGAAACACACATACACAATTAAATCATAACTTGATTACAAAGTGCCGTCATAAAGAAAAACGTCCCTAGTGGGCGGAATAGATATGACAGCTTGTTACACAAAGAAAAGGGGCGGGATTTTAGTGAAAGAGCGGGAGACTGGAACAGAGGCGAAGCTGTGCTATCGTAAATACAGTATCTTATGCATTCTAAATTACCGCCCATTTGAAGAAGGAAAATGCAATAAATATTTACTCTGAGCTGCGCTTCAGTAGGTTGGTGGTAGATGGACCGTGTCGCCAACCCGAGTCCTCTGTCCTTTGAAGAATGTCTCTGGTGCCTTACTGGATACGTTGGAGTAACGTTGTGTGTAGTAGACGGGATACTCGGACTGTCCTTCCTAACCTGCGTTTGTAGCAGCTGTTGCTAACTCAACGGCTAGGAGATATCACTTATGTAGTGAATACGAGTTCAAAGTTCATACCATTCACAATCAAAGTCCATGCTGCTGTTGGCTTAGTTCTGTAGTTATTATCTGAACCATTCTGACACCGGATCGTTATCCTAGCGTCCCCGGAACAGGAAGTTATATTTTTGTCAATGGCTTTTATAGTGGAGGGAGAGGGGTGTGTCTGAAAAGTTTATAACCCATGTCTCTTCACAGGGGCGGGCCCCTAGTTGAGCAGAAGCCCAAATTTATGAAAATCCAAATCTCTCATTTGGAAGCTAAAATTAAATTTAATCTCTTCACAAATAATTTCATATTCAAACATTTGAATTAAACAACAATTCCATGTGAATCCGATACCTCTGACGTTTAGACTTTCCACAGTAGAGTTTATGTCATTCTATCATTGATGAGAATGTGTCAGAGGGCAACCGAACTGACATAATATACCTTAAGTACCACCGCATATGTTCAGTTGGTCGGATTACCAGAATATAGTTCATTTCCCCCCACCTTCTGATGTCCCCAGAATCTCTATGTTAACCAAGGGGTTTTCTTATGTCACATCAGTTATAGTAGGGAGAGAGAAAAAGGGGGAAAGAGGTATTTATGACTGTCATAAACCTACCCCCACTGCCAACGTCATGACAGTCCCCCCATGTTGGGTTCAATCTTGCGATTAACCTGCATGTTGCAAACCAACATACAAATGACCGTGGGTTGTCCTGGTTGTGGACCATTGTTGTGGTCCCCATCTGGTGGTCGACCCGGGTAGGGTTTCTGCGAATGAAGAAGTCTGCTCCATGGCTGGACAGCAGATGTCCAGTTGGTGATCGCTGTTGCAGTCCCCCCTCTGGTGTGGTCGACCCGGGTAGGGTGTCTGCAAATGAAGAAGTCTGCTTCATGGCTGGACAGCAGATGTCCAGTTGGTGATCGCTGTTGCAGTCCCCCCTCTGGTGTGGTCGACCCGGGTAGGGTGTCTGCAAATGAAGAAGTCTGCTCCATGGCTGGATAGCGGAGGTCCGGATTGGGATCGCCGTTCCGGACCCGTCGTCTGGTCGTCCAGACTGGAAGATCTGGGCAGTAACTTAGGCAGATGTTAACAACGCACACACACTCATGAAATATATCATTACATTTCCTCCCAAATGAGCGGCGTTGTGGCACTAACTGATGGTTGTATGGGGAAGTTGTTTATGGCTCTATCGCTTTCTACATGCCGAAGAAAATGAAACAAAATGAAATGAAAGCATAAACAAAACAAAATATAGTTATGCCACCTTAACCATCTAACTGGACTGTATTCTATCTACGTCCATGGTCTTGGCAAAATGACCCTATCATGGCATTGTCTAATGTCATATCTAGGGCTCTTCTAATTTGCGGGGTGTTGGTTAGGGTACTATCCTAAGTTGATAACTATATGATACGTCTACAGCTGTAAGGCACTAGTTTTGGGCAGTCTACAGGGATGACCTATGGACTTCTGAGAAGAAAACTGGTGAGTGCTGTAGCTGTAGAGTTAAAGGCCTCAAAATAAATGTTCAACTTTACTAAGGCTGGTATTTTGCTCGGACCCTTAAGTGATCCTAGCATAAATCCTAATTGGATGTTCCGTTGTTCATGTGTGTTTATGCTTACGCAAGCACACATGTCAAGGGAAGGAAACCAAGTATCCTGGCAGATTACAACTTGTTCAGAATGAGTCTGACGTAGTCAGGTAATTTTCAGGTCAATGCCTGGAGGTCAGTCAGAATTGGTGTCGAGGGAGTCTGTAGTGGTTTTACTACCAGTCACTGTCTTCCACTATTGTAGTGGAGGTAGGTATGAAGAAGTATACTTCATAGCTATGTTATTCACGGAGGAGCTAACCTCATGACGGAAGTATTAGACCAGTCGTACGTGGTGTGATCGTGGTTCCTGACTTCTAATAACTTTTCTCCTGAACGGAGGGTTATCAAGTTTATTTTATATAGCCCTTCGTACATCAGCTAATATCTCGAAGTGCTGTACAGAAACCCAGCCTAAAACCCCAAACAGCAAGCAATGCAGGTGTAGAAGCACGGTGGCTAGGAAAAACTCCCTAGAAAGGCCAAAACCTAGGAAGAAACCTAGAGAGGAACCAGGCTATGAGGGGTGGCCAGTCCTCTTCTGGCTGTGCCGGGTGGAGATTATAACAGAACTATGCCAAGATGTTCAAAATGTTCATAAGTGACAAGCATGGTCAAATAATAATCATGAATAATTTTCAGTTGGCTTTTCATAGCCGATCATTAAGAGTTGAAAACAGCAGGTCTGGGACAGGTGGCGGTTCCATAACCGCAGGCAGAACAGTTGAAACTGGAATAGCAGCAAGGCCAGGTGGACTGGGGACAGCAAGGAGTCATCATGCCCGGTAGTCCTGACGTATGGTCCTAGGGCTCAGGTCCTCCGAGAGAGAGAAAGAAAGAGAGAAGGAGAGAATTAGAGAGAGCCAAGATTTTCAGAATGTTCATAAATGACAAGCATGGTCAAATAATAATCAGGAATAAATGTCAGTTGGCTTTTCATAGCCGATCATTAAGAGTTGAAAACAGCAGGTCTGGGACAGGTAGGGGTTCCGTAACCGCAGGCAGAACAGTTGAAACTGGAATAGCAGCAAGGCCAGGCGGACTGGGGACAGCAAGGAGTCATCATGCCCGGTAGTCCTGACGTATGGTCCTAGGGCTCAGGTCCTCTGAGAGAGAGAAAGAAAGAGAGAAGGAGAGAATTAGAGAGAGCCAAGATTTTCAAAATGTTCATAAATGACAAGCATGGTCAAATAATAATCAGGAATAAAAGTCAGTTGGCTTTTCATAGCCGATCATTAAGAGTTGAAAGCAGCAGGTCTGGGACAGGTAGGGGTTCCATAACCGCAGGCAGGGCAGTTGAAACTGGAACAGCAGAAAGGCCAGGTGGACTGGGGACAGCAAGGAGTCATCATGCCCGGTTTGACGTGACGTATGGTCCTAGGGCTCAGGTTCTCAGAGAGAGAGAAAGAAAGAGAGAACGAGAGAATGAGAGAGATCATACTTAAATTCACACAGGACACTGGATAAGACAGGAGAAGTACTCCAGGTATAACCAACTGACCCTAGCCCCCCGACACATAAACTACTGCAGCATAAATACTGGAGGCTGAGACAGGAGGGGTCAGGTAACACTGTGGCCCCATCCGATGATACCCACGGACAGGGCCAAACAGGAAGGATATAACCCCACCCACTTTGCCAAAGCACAGCCCCCGCACCACTAGACTGATATCTTCAACCACCAACTTACAATCCTGAGACAAGGCCGAGTATAGCCCACAAAGTTCTCCACCACAGCACAAACCAAGGGAGGGCGCCAACCCAGACAGGAAGATCACTTCAGTAACTCAACCCACTCAAGTGACGCACCCCTCCTAGGGACGGCATGAAAGAGCACCAGTAAGCCAGTGACTCAGCCCCTGTAATAGGGTTAGAGGCAGAGAATCCCAGTGGAGAGAGGGGAACCGGCCAGGCAGAGACAGCAAGGGCGGTTCGTTGCTCCAGAGCCTTTCCGTTCACCTTCACACTCCTGGGCCAGGCTACACTCAATCATATGACCTACTGAAGAGATAAGTCTTCAGTAAAGACTTTAAGGTTGAGACAGAGTCTGCGTCTCTCACATGGGTAGGCAGACCGTTCCATAAAAATGGAGATCTATAGGAGAAAGCCCTGCCTCCCGCTGTTTGCTTAGAAATTCTAGGGACAATTAGGAGGCCTGCGTCTTGTGACCGTAGCGTACGTATAGGTATGTACGGCAGGACCAACTCGGAAAGATAGGTAGGAGCAAGCCCATGTAACGCTTTATAGGTTAACAGTAAAACCTTGAAATCAGCCCTTGCCTTAACAGGAAGCCAGTGTAGGGAAGCTAGCACTGAAGTAATATGATCAAATTTCTTGGTTCTAGTCAGGATTCTAGCAGCCGTATTTAGCACTAACTGAAGTTTATTTAGTGCTTTATCCGGGTAGCCGGAAAGTAGAGCATTGCAGTAGTCTAACCTAGAAGCAACAAATGCATGGATCAACTTTTCTGCATCATTTTTGGACAGAAAATTTCTGATTTTTGCAATGTTACGTAGATGGAAAAAAGCTGTCCTTGAAACAGTCTTGATATGTTCGTCAAAAGAGAGATCAGGGTCAAGAGTAACGCCGAGGTCCTTCACAGTTTTATTTGAGACGACTTTACAACCATCAAGATTAATTGTCAGATTTAACAGAAGATCTCTTTGTTTCTTGGGACCTAGAACAAGCATCTCTGTTTTGTCCGAGTTTAAAAGTAGAAAGTTTCCAGCCATCCACTTCCTTATGTCTGAAACACAGGCTTCTAGCGAGGGCAATTTTGGGGCTTCACCATGTTTCATTGAAATGTACAGCTGTGTGTCATCCGCATAGCAGTGAAAGTTAACATTATGTTTTCGAATAACATCCCCAAGAGGTAAAATATATAGTGAAAACAATAGTGGTCCTAAAACGGAACCTTGAGGAACACCGAAATGTACAGTTGATTTGTCAGAGAACAAACCATTCACAGAGACAAACTGATATCTTTCCGACAGGTAAGATCTAAACCAGGCCAGAACTTGTCCATGTAGACCAATTTGGGTTTCCAGTCTCTCCAAAAGAATGTGGTGATCGATGGTGTCAAAGGCAGCACTAAGGTCTAGTAGCACGAGGACAGATGCAGAGCCTCGGTCTGACGCCATTAACTTCTTCTGGCTGCAAGCCCGACGTCGGTACACTTATGACAACAGCCAGCTCAAGTGCAGGGCGCGAAATTCAAAATATATTTTTTTAAATATTTAACTTTCACACATTAACAAGTCCAATACAGCAAATGAAAGGTACACATCTTGTGAATCCAGCCAACATGTCCGATTTTTAAAATGTTTTACAGCGAAAACAGCACGTATATTTATGTTAGCTCACCACCAAATACGAAAAAAGGTCAGACATTTTTCACAGCACAGGTAGCATGCACAAAGCCAACCTAACTAACCAAGAACCAACCAAACTAACCAACAAACAACTTCATCAGATGACAGTCTTATAACATGTTATACAATAAATCTATGTTTTGTTCGAAAAATGTGCATATTTCAGGTATAAATCATAGTTTACATTGCAGCTACAATCAGAAATTGCACCGAAAGCAGCCAGAATAATTACAGACACCAACGTCAAATACCTAATTACTCATCATAAAACATTTCTGAAAAATACATAGTGTACAGCAAATGAAAGACAGGCATCTTGTGATTCCAGCCAATATTTCCGATTTATTAAGTGTTTTACAGCGAAAACACAATATAGCGTTATATTAGCTTCCCACAATAGCCAGAAAGACAAGCCAAAAGTTAGCGAAAAGTTAGCGTTGCAAAAGTTAGCGATCGTAACAAACCAGTAAAATATATATATTTTTTGACTAACCTTGATATTCTTCATCAGATGACAGTCCTATAACATCAGGTTATACATACACTTATGTTTTGTTCGAAAATGTGTATATTTAGAGCTGAAATCAGTGGTTACACATTGTGCTAACTTAGCTACTTTTTCCCACAACATCCGGATATTTTTCTGACACTTTTTCTGACACACATATTCTGACCAAATAGCTATTCATAAACATAACTAAAAAATACATGTTGTATAGGAAATGATAGATCCATTAGTTCTTAATGAAATTGCAGTGTTAGAATTCTAAAAATAACTTCATTACGATATGCAGCTTCGGTATAGCTAGAGTACCCTAACGTTGGGCGTCGGCGACTAGTTCACATGTACGACAGATATATGAAATAGCATCATAAAATGTTTCTTACTTTTGCTGATCATTCATCAGAATGTTGGACAAGGTGTCCTTTGTCAAGAACAATCGTTGTTTGGATTTAGAACGTCCATTATCCCTCTCGATTCAGCAAGCACACTAGCCAGGTGGCACGACGCTCTCCATGTCAACAAACGGAAGAGAACGGAACACGGCAAAACTCCCGAAAAATTTTCAATAATCTGATGAAACTATATTGAAAAAACATACTTTACGATGATATGGTCACATGTATCAAATAAAATCAAAGCCGGAGATATTAGTCGCCTATAACGGAAGCTAAACAGAAGGCAAATCCATGTCTCTCTTCGCGCCTTCCTGAAAACAGGAAATGGAGGACACGTCATTCCATGAGCTGTAATTCGAGTCCAGATCAAGTTACACAGTCCATTTCTTCTCTCACTCCCTGTCAACATCTAGTGGAAGACGTATGAAGTGCATCTAAACTAATAAATAACAAGGGATTTAATAGGCAGCCCCTGGAACAGAGCCTCAATTTCAGACTTTCCACTTCCTGTCAGGAAGTTTGCTGCAGAATGAGTTCTGTTTCACTCACAGATATAATTCAAACGGTTTTAGAAACTAGAGAGTGTTTTCTATCCAATAGTAATAATAATATGCATATTGTACGAGCAAGAATTGAGTACGAGGCCGTTTGAAATGGGCACCTTTTATCTGGCTACTCAATACTGCCCCTGCAGCCATAAAAAGTTAAAAGGTCATTTACCACCTTCACAAGTGCAGTCTCAGTGCTATGATGGGGTTCTATTTATTAGTTGCGTGTGTAACCATTGGAAGAGTGCAATGGAGATTCCCTTCCCCTTGTTGCACCCTGAGTGACTCCTATGTTGCTATTATCAATAGCAATTTAACTTGTGAGGTTACTAATCCTCCTACTGAGTGTTGCTGGACTGACTGTGGTATTGGTACTGGTACTCAAGGGGTCCAGTTGTCCTACCGATTTATTCTGAAATGTTATCCTACAGGAATACATGATTAGAGCATTTTACTAGTTGTCTTGTAGTGACTACTACACATGGCAAGGAATGATTATTGTTGCCATTTGTTTTGGAGGTGGACAAGCCCACTGGACTTCCTTTACGACCAGTGTGGTACACCTCAGTAATATCTTAGATGTGTTCTAAGACAATCCCCGTCTAGGGGCCTGTCTGCTCCTCACTGTTCTCAAAGGGGAGTTTACAACTAGATTTGGTTTATGCTCTGGCGGCCTCGTACGGTGTTGTCCGTAGTCTCGACCCCCCCACCGGCCTCGATAAGGCTCATCATGGGTCTGGGCTACTATTCCTCCCCTTTGTGTCTCGGGACCCCCCCACCAGCATGTGGTGTTGGTATCCGAGGCGCAAACGAAAGGTTCGGACCCTATATACGAGTTGTCAGTGGCCGCGTTATTATGAGAATGGCTGCAACCTTTCAACCAAATCTCCTGGTGTTTGTGCTTCAACACCCTCAGTGGCTGTCGAGGTCTGTCAGTCACCACCGCGTCTGCGTGTGGCAACCTCTTCAGTACCTGCGGACTAAGACAAGGATATCGGTCTGTGATATCGCAAAGTGTTTCACCAGTGGGAGTCATCGGGTCAGTTGCTGGACTGACGCCATTAGTGTCATTGTAAGGGTTGACAGTCCCCCACAAAGCGGAAGGTGTGTCATCGGAAGCAGAGTATACTCTGTGCATCAATGTTTTTCTTGCTGAGACGGCCGCAGTGCTTGCGGAAGTGTCCGAAGGGCAAGAGAAGTTAATCTCAACTACCGTATTGCATGACTGCAAGGAGGAGGGAAGTAGCTCATTCACAGAGACAGCTGGCTCGAAAACATGAAAAGAATTGTCAATCAGATTGGCTGATGGAATGTGTTGAGATATCGTAATATCTCCTTGGATCGGATTCTGCACCAAGTGTTTTTTAAACGTCTTTTTCCCAAGGGGTGCTTTCGACAGATACCCCTCGTGAATGACTGCGTTGCAGCTAGTGTTAGGGAAAGACAGTGTGGTCGGTGGAGAAGGCACGGTAGCCTGTGACCATACTTGGTTGGTTTTCCAATCCATCAATGGGAGTAACCGATCCATCAAGTCTGCTCCAAGTAGCAGGGGTACAGTTTCGAGGCTAGTAACATACACAGGGTGGACGAGCGATATGTCCTTGAAGTGTAGTTTCAGCATGACTCTCAATGTGAGAGGCGAGGTAGTCTGAGTGACCCCTCGAAGTGTAGTGTCGCATCGTTCCACTTTTAACCAACGTTTAGTTGGCTTCAAAGCCCTTTTTAGATCATCAAACAATGTTTGAGAGATGAGTGATATTGTCGCACCCGAAACAATTAGGGCATGACAAGTTAAGCAGTCCTCCAGGACTGTTTCCAGGTACGGGCGTTTAGATTCATGGTTAGTGGACATATTCCCCACAAAGTGGAGTGATTGTTCGCAACAACGTGAAGTGTCAATTCTGTTCACGGTGGAAGCAGATCGACTTTTCAGATTTTGAGTGGGCTTGGCTTTAACGAAGCGTTTGACCTTTTTCTTCGCAACCTTTGTATCAGAGTCTATAGACAAAGCCCGGGGGCTTGTTTCTTGATCAAGCGGGCCCTGGATAGGGTCTTGAATGAGAGCGGGAAAAAATTGAACTTTAACGTCCTTGCTATGGGTGTTAATTCCTGCGGACCTGGTGCCCGGAAAAAACCCTGTCTAGTCCTTGTGACTTCTCTTTTACCCTTTTCTCAAATGTTTCTCGCTTTAGTTCTTCACGTAGTGGAACTTCTGGAGAACATTGGTCTACGTTTTGATCATCCTTCAACCCTTTGTTACCCTTGTGCTCTGACACTTTGTGTGGGTTGGGTGCAGGAACGTAGTGAACAGGTCGATTGTAGCGGTAGTCGTTTTGATGGCGACGTACTTTACAGTTATTTCGACCGCGGAGGTTATTGGAATCATGGTTTCGTGGTAGAAACTGTTGTTGTGCGTCATCTCTTAACGCTCCAATACCTGATAATGCACCCTCTGACTGGAGTGAGTGCTCCTGGTCAAACTTCAATACAGAGTGGTCAGGGCTCTTGGCGTTGCGAGCTTTTGATGCCTCAAAAGCTGTGCTTGCAAGCTCTCTGAGTTGTAAGATAGGCAAGCCAATGTGGGCTGCAGGGCCCAAGTAGGTAATGAAGGTGCGATACATGTTCGACAGGAAAATTTGTTTAAATGGTAACAGGTCTTCCATGCCTGTTTCAGTGAGTAGGCCAAAGTAAGCTGAACGAAGCCTATGATAGTAAGCTTGTGGGTGTTCATTCCGAGCTTGTTTGACCGTGTTAGCCAGTGAGCTATCGTGTTTGCGAGTTGCAGAACCACTGAATTCTAATTTCAAAGCTGTGGCAAGTTCAGCGTAGTCATTTAGCACGTGTTGCTCTTGTAGGCGAATGAACCTTGTCACGTGTCTATTCGACGTTCGCTTCAACAGGTAAACCCTGTCAGAACCCGTAGCGTTCGGGTAGCCATCCAACGCGTCCTCTGTCAGCTAGGAACGTCTCAGTATCGTTTGGCTGACCATCTTCATCACCCGAGTTCTCTCATCATTCATTTGTTCAGCGACTTCAATGAGTTCTGCTGATTTGTCATCCAACTTCGTCATTGTGTTCATCAACTGATCGTCTTTGGTCTGCAGAATTTTGAGTAGAACCGTGTTACTCTGAGTAACGTTCAATAAAACTGCCTGCATGTTATCAAATTGCGCGCTCCTATTTGTTGATAACTCAACAGATTTATCTAGTTTGGAGTGGACTACCTCGTATTTAGTTTTGGCTAATTCGAGTTGTTCCTGGAGACAACGATTTTGTTGAAGAGTTTGTGCTCGTTCATCGTCATAAGTATTTGCAATTACTTTCAATTGTTCAGATTTCAAACGCAGTTCCTCGACTAACAGAATGTTTTCATTCCCTGCTTTTGTCAATAGTTGCTCAGTTCTCTCTACCTGTACCCTCATGCTAGCCATGACTGGCACGTGCTTCAGCTGTGCACGGTGGTATTGAACCGATGCCACATTTCTATGGCGATACATCAGTGCAAAAGTGGGGAGAACCGTCACAAAGCCTGTGTTTGATGGTTGATTTTGGAGAGCGTTCGCAATTTCGGCTGTTTTTTCACTAATGGCATAATTAGGGTTGGTATCGCTGCTGAGGTCAGAGATCAATCCTTTTATGGGTGGAGGTTCACTACTTAGCGGAGGAGTGGTGACCACCTCCTTTGATAGCTTGCACATTATTAGAAAAAGTTAGAGGAAAAATGTTCCCTAAATTTATTCAAAGTTTGGGGTTGGACTTCATTGGAGGCTGCAGAGACAATTTTAATCTATTTATAGATGTTGACGAACTACCAGTACTGTACCAGTAATGTGGAAGTTGGACGTGAATGAATTTACAAAAGCAAATTGAATTAATTAATCAATGCCAATGATTAATCCTACCTGTGTAGGCTATCTGGGTATTAACTTTAATTAACATGAGATGTGGCTTCATCTAGGTTAATATGAGAAGTTTAAAAGTGTCTCATTTGATTGGAAGAACATTAAATTATGTTCAACAATTTAACTTATTAAATTGAATGAGACGATAATCCATAAAATCTCTGTTGATTGGATATCATAAGTGTAAACAGTAGACCAAATGTTGGGCACATTCAACACTGTGGCACTTCTCCCTAAGGCCGAAACCACATGGGATTCCCGCTGGGGCGGGGCTTCTGTCAGTACTGGATTACTGAATGGGTTTTGAAAAACCCAAATTTTACTGATTGATCAATTTAATGATAAATCAAACCTGTATAGGCAATTTGTGAATTAAACTTTAATTAACCTGAGAAGTGCTTAATCTAGGTTAATATGAGAAGTTTAAAAGTGTCTCATTTGATTGGAAGAACATTAAATTATGTTCAACAATTTGACTTATGAAATTGAATGAGACGATAATCCATACAATCTCCGTTGATTGGATATCATAAGTGTAAACAGTAGACCAAATGTTGGGAACATTCAACACTGTGGCACTTCTCCCTAAGGCCGAAACCACATGGGATTCCCGCTGGGGCGGGGCTTCTGTCAGTACTGGATTACTGAATGGGTTTTGAAAAACCCAAATTTTACTGATTGATCAATTTAATGATAAATCAAACCTGTATAGGCAATTTGTGAATTAAACTTTAATTAACCTGAGAAGTGCTTCATCTAGATTAGTTTGGAAAAAGTTTGCAATGTCTTATTTAGAGAACTCAACAATTTGGATATTATTTAAAATATCTGTTTCAGAATGTAAATGGCCAGATTTACACTTATTAGTTCAATTGGATAAGACATTGATATTCGTCTGGATATCATAAGTAATGACTTGAGTGTGACCTGAATAATTCTTCATGAACGAATATACTGGGCACACTTCAGCGGTCACTGACTTCACACGCTGAAATAAAACGGAACTACCCGGTGCGGGACTTCCGTTCCGCGAGGCGGAAGAATTTCAGCGTGGCACCAGAAAAACAATAAATTGCTATTTTCCCTTGTTAGCTTTAGCACCTCGTGCCAGCTAACCCTCCTTTGTGCCTGAAAATGTAGCACGTAGGATTCCCTTGGCAGGGAAAAGGTTTTACTTATAACGTATTATGTTCAAACCCTTTTCGTCGTTTTTTGACGATGTTTTAACCGGAACACGCGGCAAACAGAGAGAGAGATATAATTATCGCTGGTCGAGCTATATCTCCTGAATTTCAATCGGCTGGCTCTTTGTCCTCGCTCGAGAAATTAATAATGACCTCGCCTACCCGCGTATGAAACGCGCCAGGCAGAAATAGCCCTGCGTTTGGCCAAACGCTCTATTTCTCAGATTTCTATAATTAGCTTTCTCAGCCTCTTACAAGAAATGTATTCGCTTACGTTATCCACTGACTGCGTCAGAGAACAACGCGGGGCGGGGGAATCTTCAGCACACACACCCAACAATGCTTGTCTATCACTCCAAAATGTGTATAATAAACTTGGTATATTACGGAATCTGCTTTTCAATTTTATACAGGCTGAATCAAAATGAAAGCGTCATTCTATCTTAGACTCCTCACAGGGGGCACCATTATGTCGTGTCTTTGACTATGCCAGATTAATTGCTATGACATGCTATTCTATAAAATAATTTCTCCGTAATTAATATTACCTGATTGAACTAATCATGTAAATATTAATTAACTAGAGAGGGACACCACGAAATAATATTTATAGAGCTGTTATCTTCCGAATAAACTCTTAAAGATTTAGTAATATTTTACATCCATAGCAGTCACCTTAATCGTCATTTTATTCAGTCTCATCTGAAAGTGGTAAGTCCTTGTTATCTGCAAGAATCCTGGCTAACAAGTTGAATCAGCAATACAAAATTGGGTTTAATTATTTATTTACTAAATACCTAACTAATCACACAGAAACACACATACACAATTAAATCATAACTTGATTACAAAGTGCCGTCATAAAGAAAAACGTCCCTAGCGGGCGGAATAGATATGACAGCTTGTTACACAAAGAAAAGGGGCGGGATTTTAGTGAAAGAGCGGGAGACTGGAACAGAGGCGAAGCTGTGCTATCGTAAATACAGTATCTTATGCATTCTAAATTACCGCCCATTTGAAGAAGGAAAATGCAATAAATATTTACTCTGAGCTGCGCTTCAGTAGGTTGGTGGTAGATGGACCGTGTCGCCAACCCGAGTCCTCTGTCCTTTGAAGAATGTCTCTGGTGCCTTACTGGATACGTTGGAGTAACGTTGTGTGTAGTAGACGGGATACTCGGACTGTCCTTCCTAACCTGCGTTTGTAGCAGCTGTTGCTAACTCAACGGCTAGGAGATATCACTTATGTAGTGAATACGAGTTCAAAGTTCATACCATTCACAATCAAAGTCCATGCTGCTGTTGGCTTAGTTCTGTAGTTATTATCTGAACCATTCTGACACCGGATCATCATTGTAACGTTCGTCTTGTGGTGAATGAACGGACCAAGGCGCAGCGGGTGATGAATACATACTAAGTTATTTAATCAAAGACGAAACACTGACAAAACACTATAACAAACTACAAAACAATAAACGAAGTCAACAGACCAGAAACAAACGAACTTACATATAGACGAAGAACGCACGAACAGGAACAGACTACCTAAAACGAACAAACGAAACAGTCCCATGTGGTAAACACAGACACAGGAACAATCACCCACAAACAAACAGTGAGAACAACCTACCTTAATATGGTTCTCAATCAGAGGAAACGTCAAACACCTGCCTCTAATTGAGAACCATACCAGGCAAACCATTAACCCAACATAGAAAACACATTACATAGACTACCCACCCCAACTCACGCCCTGACCAACTAAACACATACAAAACAACAGAAAACAGGTCAGGAACGTGACAGAACCCCCCCCCTCAAGGTGCGAACTCCGGGCGCACCCCTAAAACTCAAGGGGAGGGTCTGGGTGGGCATCTGTCCGCGGTGGCGGCTCCGGCGGTGGACGAGGACACCACTCCACCACTGTCTTTGTCCCCCTCCTTAGCGTCCCTTGAGTGGCGACCCTCGCCCCCGACCATGGTCCAGGAACCTTCACCAAAGCCCCTCCTAGATAGAGGAGACAACTCAGGACAGAGAGGTAGCTCAGGACAAAGAGGTAGCTCAGGACAGAGAGGTAGCTCAGGACAGAGAGATCGCTCCGGACAGAGAGATCGCTCCGGACAGAGAGATCGCTCCGGACAGAGAGGTAGCTTAGGACAGAGAGGTAGCTTAGGACAGAGGGTAAACTCTGGACTACTGGCAGCTCCGGACTGAGTGGCAGCTCCGGACTGAGTGGCAGCTCCGGACTGTAGGGCAGCTCCGGACTGTAGGGCAGCTCCGGACTGTAGGGCAGCTCATGACTGGAGGGCAGCTCATGACTGGAAGGCAGCTCATGACTGTAGGGCAGCTCATGACTGTAGGGCAGCTCATGACTGTAGGGCAGCTCATGACTGGAAGGCAGCTCATGACTGGAAGGCAGCTCATGACTGGAGGGCAGCTCATGACTGAAGGGCAGCTCATGACTGGAAGGCAGCTCTGGCAGCTCCTGACTGGCTGGCGGCTCTGGCAGCTCCTGACTGGCTGGCGGCTCTGGCAGCTCCTGACTGGCTGGCGGCTCTGGCAGCTCCTGACTGGCTGGCGGCTCTGGCAGCTCCTGACTGACGGACGGCTCTAACGGCTCCTGACTGACGGACGGCTCTAATGGCTCGGGACAGACGGGCGGCTCTAATGGCTCGTGGCAGACGGATGGCTCAGACGGCGCTGGGCAGACGGATGGCTCAGACGGCGCTGGGCAGACGGATGGCTCAGACGGCGCTGGGCAGACGGATGGCTCAGACGGCGCTGGGCAGACGGATGGCTCAGACGGCGCTGTACAGACGGATGGCTCAGACGGCGCTGGACAGACAGATGGCTCAGACGGTGCTGGGCAGACGGATGGCTCAGACGGCGCTGGGCAGACGGCCGACTCTGACCTGCTGAGGCGCACAGTAGGCCTGGTGCGTGGTGCCGGAACTGGTGGTACCGGACTGGAGACACGCACCTCAAGGCTAGTGCGTGGAGCAGGAACAGGGCACACTGGACTCTCGATGCGCACTATAGGCCTGGTGCGTGGTACCGGAACTGGAGGTACCGGGCTGAGGGCACGCACCTCAGGGCGAGTGCGGGGAGAAGGAACAGTGCGTACAGGGCTCTGGAGACGCACAGGAGGCTTGGTGCGTGGTGCCGGAACTGGAGGCACTGGGTACTGGGCTGGAGACACGCACCACAGGGAGAGTGCGTGGAGGAGGAACAGGGCTCTGGAGACGCACTGGAAGCCTGGTGCGTGGTGTAGGCACTGGTGGTACTGGGCTGGGGCCACGCACCATAAGGCGAATGCGGGGTGCTGGAACTGGAGGTACTGGGCTGGGGCGGGAAGGTGGCGCCGGATATACCGGACCGTGCAGGCGTACTGGCTCCCTTGAGCACTGAGCCTGCCCAACCTTACCTGGTTGCATGCTCCCCGTAGCCCGTCCAGTGCGGGAAGGTGGAATAACCCGCACTGGGCTGTGTTGGCGAACCGGGGACACCATGCGTAAGGCTGGTGCCATGTACACCGGCCCGAGGAGACGTACTGGAGGCCAGATATGTAGAGCCGGCTTCATGGCACTTGGCTCAATGCTCACTCTAGCCCGCCCAGTGCGGGGAGGTGGAATAACCCGCACCGGGCTATGCACCCGTACAGGAGACACCGTGCGCTCTTCCGCATAACACGGTGTCTGCCCGTACTCCCGCTCTCCACGGTAAGCATGGGAAGTGGGCGCAGGTTTCCTACCTGCCCTCGCCACACTACCCTTTAGCCCCCCCCCCAATACATTTTTGGGTGAGCCTCTCGGGCTTCCGTGCTAGACGCGTCCCCTCATAACGCCGGTTCCTCTCTCCGGTTGCCTCCGCTCTCCGAGCTGCCTCCAGCTGTTCCCATGGGAGGCGATCCTTTCCAGCCAGGATCTCCTCCCATGTGTAGCAACCCTTACCGTCCAAAACATCCTCCCATGTCCATTCCTCCTTCGTGCGCTGTTTCTCTCTCCCGTTACACCGCTGCTTGATCCTTTGTTGGTGGGTGATTCTGTAACGTTCGTCTTGTGGTGAATGAACGGACCAAGGCGCAGCGGGTGATGAATACATACTAATTTATTTAATCAAAGACGAAACACTGACAAAACACTATAACAAACTACAAAACAATAAACGAAGTCAACAGACCAGAAACAAACGAACTTACATATAGACGAAGAACGCACAAACAGGAACAGACTACCTAAAACGAACGAACAAACGAAACAGTCCCATGTGGTAAACACAGACACAGGAACAATCACCCACAAACAAACAGTGAGAACAACCTACCTTAATATGGTTCTCAATCAGAGGAAACGTCAAACACCTGCCTCTAATTGAGAACCATACCAGGCAAACCATTAACCCAACATAGAAAACACATAACATAGACTACCCACCCCAACTCACGCCCTGACCAACTAAACACATACAAAACAACAGAAAACAGGTCAGGAACGTGACAGTCATCCAAGCGTCCCCGGAACAGGAAGTTATATTTTTGTCAATGGCTTTTATAGTGGAGGGAGAGGGGTGTGTCTGAAAAGTTTATAACCCATGTCTCTTCACAGGGGCGGGCCCATAGTTGAGCAGAAGCCCAAATTTATGAAAATCCAAATCTCTCATTTGGAAGCTAAAATTAAAACATTTGAATTAAACAACAATTCCATGTGAATCCGATACCTCTGACGTTTAGACTTTCCACAGTAGAGTTTATGTCATTCTATCATTGATGAGAATGTGTCAGAGGGCAACCGAACTGACATAATATACCTTAAGTACCACCGCATATGTTCAGTTGGTTGGATTACCAGAATATAGTTCATTTTCCCCCCACCTTCTGATGTCCCCAGAATCTCTATGTTAACCAAGGGGTTTTCTTATGTCACATCAGTTATAGCAGGGAGAGAGAAAAAGGGGGAAAGAGGTATTTATGACTGTCATAAACCTACCCCCACTGCCAACATCATGACACAGCCAGTCCAACATTGTCATCTATGTGTCATTGTCATCTATGTGTCATTGTCATCTATGTATCATTGTCATCTATGTGTCATTGTCATCTATGTATCATTGTTATATATGTGTCATTGTCATCTATGTGTCATTGTCATCTATGTGTCATTTTCATCTATGTATCATTTTCATCTATGTGTTATTGTCATCTATGTGTCATTGTCATCTATGTGCCATTGTCATCTATGTGCCATTGTCATCTATGTGTCATTGTCATCTATGTGTCATTGTCATCTATGTATCATTGTTATATATGTGTCATTGTCATCTATGTGTCATTGTCATCTATGTATCATTGTCATCTATGTGTCATTGTCAGCTATGTGTCATTGTCATCTATGTGTCATTGTTATATATGTGTCATTGTCATCTATGTGTCATTGTTATCTATGTGTCATTGTCATCTATGTGTCATTGTCATCTATGTGTCATTGTCATCTATGTGTTATTGTCATCTATGTAAAGATATATTAGCATGTGTGAAAGCAAAGGCTGTGACACAGAGATCCAATTACTTAGATTCTATACGTAATTCTGTGGGCTGTGACAAGTTAAGTGTTGGAATGTCAGAATCATGACGACAGAACAATGTAATAGATTCTATTCCGGAATAGAATGTTATACGAAGGGTGTTTTGTCTTCTATAGAGTCTGTCACACAGTAACATGTATTAACATCTAATAGTGTCTGAAATCAGCATGTGGTCCTTCCACCTCCTACACAGAACACACATGGGGGAAATGGCTTTTTGCTCGCGCTGTCAAAGGGAAATGGAAAGTCAGTGGGACATGGGTTCATCCTTAATTGGTGCAGGGCAAGTTAACTAGATGAGTTAACGGACTGAGTTAACTATTGTACAACAGAGCAGCGGTGAAGTCGGAGCACGAGACAAGGAGAGGGTGTCGAGAATGAAGTGAAGTTCAGGTTTAAACTAGACTAGTGTGAGGATTGTATTTAAGACTGTTCTTGGATTTCAGTCCTTGTTAAAATATATAATTTATCTGACAGAAAAGGAAAAGTAAAGGGTGTCGGCTTCTTCTTTGACAGGATTTACTCAAGGGGTTTCTCTCTCTTCACAGAGATAGAGAGAGAGAGAGAATTAAAGAACTGATTAAATGTGGGAGGGAAAGAGAAATATAGAAAGATAAAAAAGCTGAGGAAACGAGTGGGAGAGACAAATAGAGAGGAAGAGAGAACGAGATATATATATATATAGAGAGAGAGAGAAAGCTGAGGAAATTATTAGAGTGGTAGATAATGAGAAAAAAGAAACAGACAGCTTAGGGAATGAGGGAGAGAATAAGGGAGGGGCAGATAGAGAGAGAAATGAAACGAGGGAGAGAGAAAGAGAGAAATTAAACGAGGGAGAGACAAAGAGCTAAGGAAATGCATCACACACACTGCTGCAAAAACCAGAGTCTCATTCTTCAACACGGCAGCAGTGCACCCTGGTCATCTGTCCATTTACCTTCATTTACCCTCATTCTTCAACACCGTAGCAGTGCACCCTGGTCATCTATCCATTTACCTTAATTTACCCTCATTCTTCAACACTGCCGCAGTGCTCCCTGGTCATCTATCCATTTATCTTAATTTACCCTCATTCTTCAACACGGCAGCAGTGCACCCTGGTCATCTATCCATTTACCTTAATTTACCCTCATTCTTCAACACGGCAGCAGTGCACCCTGGTCATCTATCCATTTACCTTCATTTACCCTCATTCTTCAACACCTCAGCAGTACTCCCTGGTCATCTATATATTTACCTTCATTTACCCTCATTCTTCAACACCTTAGCAGTGCTCCCTGGTCATCGATCCATTTACCTTCATTTACCCTCATTCTTCAACACCGCAGCAGTGCACCCTGGTCATCTATCCATTTACCTTCATTTACCCTCATTCTTCAACACCTCAGCAGTGCTCCCTGGTCATCTATCCATTTACCTTCATTTACCCTCATTCTTCAACACCTCAGCAGTGCTCCCTGGTCATCTATCCATTTACCTTCATTTACCCTCATTCTTCAACACTGCAGCAGTGCCCCCTGGTCATCTATCCATTTACCTTCATTTACCCTCATTCTTCAACACGGCAGCAGTGCCCCCTGGTCATCTATCCATTTACCTTCATTTACCCTCATTCTTCAACACGGCAGCAGTGCTCCCTGGTCATCTATCCATTTACCTTCATTTACCCTCATTCTTCAACACCTTAGCAGTGCTCCCTGGTCATCGATCCATTTACCTTCATTTACCCTCATTCTTCAACACTGCAGCAGTGCACCCTGGTCATCTATCCATTTACCTTAATTTACCCTCATTCTTCAACACCGCAGCAGTGCACACTGGTCATCTATCCATTTACCTTCATTCTCTCCTTTTTATCACTCTCCATTCCTCATCTCTCTATGACACACACACACACACACACACACACACACACACACACACACACACACACACACACACACACACACACACACACACACACACACACACACACACACACACACAAATACTAACTCAAATAAATCCCTTTTGCATACTTCCCTGGCTCCTCCTCTCCCCCGAGACCCTGCCGTGTCTCTATCACAATTTTCCTGATTCATCTACCGTGGCCACATTATTATTAAGTAATTCTAACAACATCTCAGTGGACCTGCCACATAGTGACCCCATCTCTCCCGAACCAATCACACTCACTAGACAAGAGGGGACCTGCCACATAGTGACCCAATCCCTCCTGTGCCAATCACACTCACAAGACAAGAGGGGACCTGCCACATAGTGACCCCATCTCTCCTGAACCAATCACACCCACTAGACAAGAGGGGACCTGCCACATAGTGACCCCATCCCTCCTGAACCAATCACACCCACTAGACAAGAGGGGACCTGCCACATAGTGACCCCATCCCTCCTGTGCCAATGAACCACAGTGAGAGTGACAACAATCAGTCGCCTTTCCAACGCATATGATTATGAGTCATTACCTCATCACCCATGACCAGAATTTACTTTAAAGGCACTCCACGTTAATTACTATAGCGAAGATGCTGCTGTATCTAGCAGGCACACACACACACACACACACACACACACACACACACACACACACACACACACACACACACACACACACACACACACACACACACACACACACACACACACACAGGCAAGAAGGCAGACACATAAAAGCATGCAAGCACAAACGCACTGCGTTTCACGCACACAATCACACACACACACACGAAGGCATGCTAGCACACACACATTCACACCAAAGGTCCAATTGTCACACTTTATGTGTGTGTGTGTGTGTGTGTGTGTCATTAATTCAGTGTGTGGGGCAGTAAATACGATGTGTATACTTATGGCAAGAGTGAGGTGTTAGCCTGTGCTACAGAGGTCAAAACACACTATTCATTGCAGAATTGTGAGATAGTTTTTTATTTAATCAGTTGTGAGATAGAGGACAGTAGGGGATGGTTATGTTGTGTTGTCCTCCCCCCCTCCTCCCTCCCTATAGCTGTTATAATACTATTACCCCTCCACATGTTATTTCATTCAGGCCTACTAGAATTTAATCAACAAAATAGATACAGCTGAAGTCAGAAGTTTACATACGCCTTAGCCAAATACATTTAAACTCAGTTTTTCACAATTCCTAACATTTAATCCTAGTAAAAATTCCCTGTCTTAGGTCAGTTAGGATCACCACTTTATTGTAAGAATGTGAAATGTCAGAATAATAGCAGAGAGAATGATTTATTTCAGCTTTTATTTCTTTCATCAGAAGCTCAGAAGTTCAGAACTTTACACACACTCAATTAGTATTTGGTAGCATTGCCTTTAAATTGTTTAAAACTTGGGTCAAACGTTTCGGGTAGCCTTCCACAAGCTTCCCACAATAAGTTGGGTGGATTTTGGCCCATTACTCCTGACAGAGCTGGTGTAACTGAGTCAGGTTTGTAGGCCTCCTTGCTCGCACACGCTTTTTCAGTTCTGCCCACAAATCTTCTATACGATTGAGGTCAGGGCTTTCTGATGGCCACTGCAATACCTTGACTTTGTTGTCCTTAACTTCTTATGGCTGCAGGGGCAGTATTGAGTAGCTTGGATGAAAGGTGCACAGATGTGCCCAGAGTAAACGGCCTGCTCCTCAGTCATAGTTGCTAATATATGCATATTATTATTAGTATTGGATAGAAAAAAAGAAGAAAAAAACTCTGAAGTTTCTAAAACTGTTTAAATTATGTCTGTGAGTATAACAGAACTCATATGGCAGGCAAAAACCTGAGAAGTTCCACTTCCTGTTTGGATTTTTTCTGAGGCTGCTAGATTTTCAACCAAGCTCCCAATGAAATTACAGCGAGATATGGATGAGTTTTCACTTCCTACGGCTTCCACTAGATGTCAACAGTCAATAGAACTTTGTCTGATGACTCTAATGTGAAGGGGGACCGAAGGAGACAGGAATGAGTAATCACTGCCATGAGGTGACCACGCATTGAACACGCGCGTTCACGTGAGAGGCAGCTCCGTTCCATCGCTCAACTGAAGTCAATGTAATTCTCCGGTTGGAACGTTATTCAAGATGTATGTTAATATGGCTGCAAGGGAAAGTATTGAGTAGCCAGTTAAATCGTGCCCATTTCAAACGGCCTTGTACTCAATTGTTGCTCGTACAATATGCATATTATTATTATTATTGGATAGAAAACACTCTCTAGTTTCTAAAACCGTTGGAATTATTTCTCTGAGTGAAACAGAACTCCTTCTGCAGCACTTTTCCTGACCAGGAAGTGGAATGTCAGAAATCGATGCTCTGTTCAACTTCTTGCCTATACATGGGCATAAGACGTAAGAGCCTACGTACATTTCATACACCTTCCCCTGGTTGGTCAAGAGGTGGTGAGAGAAAAAAATTTGTGTTTATCTTGGTCTAAGGTGGAATAAAAGCTCTTTCTTTGACGTGACCGTCCACTTCCGGTTTCTGGAGTGCGCAAAGGGGACATGGATTTGGCTTCTTTTTAGCTGTCGTTATGAACGAATAACTTCTCCGTCTTAGATTTTTTTTGATACATGTGTCCATATCATCGTAAAGTATGTTTTTTCAATATAGTTTAATCAGATTATTGAAATTTTTCCGGGAGTTTTGCCGTGATCCGTTCTCTGACTTTGATTACGTTGGAGATATATGTAGCACTTGGCAAGTGCCCATGCTAAATGAAGAGGGGAATTTGCCGTTCCAGTTCAAAACAACGACTTTTCTGGACAAAGAACACCTTGTCCAACATTCTGACAGAAGATCACCAAAAGTAAGAAACATTTTATAATGCTATTTCTAATATCTGTCGTGCATGTGAACTGGTCGTGGGCGCCCAAGTGTTTCTGGCTATTGTGGCTACGCTAATATAGCGCTACATTTTGTTTTCGCTGTAAAACATTTAATAAATCGGAAATATTGTCTGGAATCACAAGATGCCTGTCTTTCAATTGCTGTACACTATGTATTTTTCTGAAATGTTTTAGGATGAGTAATTAGTTATTTGACGTTGGTGTCTGTAAATATTATGGCTGCTTTCGGTGCAATTTCTGATTGTAGCTGAAATGTAAACTATGATTTATACCTGAAATATGCAAATTTTTCGAACAAAAAATATGCTATACATAAATATGTTATCAGACTGTCATCTGATGAAGTTTTTTCTTGGTTAGTGGCTATTTATTTCTTTATTTGGTCGAATTTGTGATAGCTAGTGATGGAGTAAGAAACTGATGGAGTTAGAAAAGTGGTGTCTTTTGCTAACGTGGTTAGCTAATAGATTTACATATTTTGTCTTCCCTGTAAAACATTTAAAAAATCGGACATGTTGGCTTGATTCACAAGATGTGTACCTTTCATATGCTGTATTGGACTTGTTAATGTGTGAAAGTTAAATATTTAAAAAAAATATCTTTTGAATTTCGCGCCCTGCACTTGAGCTGGATGTTGTCATAAGTGTACCGGTGTCGGGCTGCAGCCCAAACAGGTTAACAACATTCTTAAGATTGATTCAGTACATCGTTTGACATGTTTCTACTGACTGTTACGGAACTTTTGGACATTTCGTCACGTTATAGTGGACGCGCTTTGTGACTTTGGAATTGTTTACCAAACGCGCTAACCAAAGTAGCTAATTGGACATAAATAACGGACATTATCGGACAAATCAAGCATTTATTGTGGACCTGGGATTCCTAGGACTGCAACATGGCGGCTAATTTGGCTATTGTTCTGAGCGCCGTCTCAGATTTTTGCATGGTTTGCTTTTTCCGTAAAGTTTTTTTGAAATCTGACACAGCGGTTGCATTAAGGAGAGGTATATCTATAATTCCATGTGTATAACTTGTATTATCATCTACATTTATGATGAGTATTTCTGTTGAAACGATGTCGCTATGCAAAATCACTTGATGTTTTTGGAAGTGAATGTAACGCGCCAATGTAAACTCAGATTTTTTTATATAAATATGAACTTTATCAAACAAAACATGCATGTATTGTGTAACATGAAGTCCTATGAGTGTCATCTGATGAAGATCATCAAAGGTTAGTGATGAATTTTATCTCTATTTCTGCTTTTTGTGAAAGCTATCTTTCGCTGGAAAAATGGCTGTACTTATTGTGGTTTGGTGGTGACCTAACATAATCGTTTGTAGTGCTTTCGCTGAAAAGCATATTTGAAATCGGACACTTTGGTGGGATTAACAACAAGATTACCCTTAAAATGATATAAAACACATGTATGTTTGAGGAATTTTAATTATGAGATTTCTGTTTTTTGAATTTGGCTCCCTGCACTTTCACTGGCTGTTGTCATATCGATCCCGTTAGCGGGATTGCAGCCATAAGAAGTGCCATTTTGCCACAACTTCGGAAGTATGCTTGAGGTCATTGTCCATTTTGAAGACTCATTTGCGACCAAGCTTTAACTTCTTGACTGATGTCTTGAGATGTTGCTAAAATATATACACATAATTGTCCTTCCTCATGATGCCATCTGTTTTGTGATGTGCTCCAGTCCCTCCTGCAGCAAAGCACCTCCACAACATGATGCTGCCACCCCCGAGCTTCACGGTTGGGATTGTGTTCTTTGGCTTGCAAGCCTCCCCCTTTTTCCTCCAAACAGTTCTATTTTTGTTTCATCTGACCAGAGGACATTTCTCCAAAAAGTACGATCTTTGTCCCCATGTGCAGTTTCAAACCGCAGTCTGGCTTTTTTATGGCAGTTTTGGAGCAGTGGCTTCTTCCTTGCTGAGCGACCTTTCAGGTAATATCGATTTAGGGCTTGTTTTACTGTGGATATAGATACCTTTGTACCTGTTTCCTCCAGCATCTTCACAAGGTCCTTTGCTGTTGTTCTGGGATTGATTTGCAATTTTCGCACCAAAGTACGTTCATCTCTAAAAGACAGAACGCGTCTCCTTCCTGAGCGGTATGATGGCTGCATGATCCCATGGTGTTTATACTTGCTACTATTATACTATTCTTTGTACAGATGAACGTGGTACCTTCAAGCGTTTGGTAATTGCTCCCAAGGATGAACCAGACTTGTGGAGGTCTACAAATTGTTTTCTGAGGTCTTGGCTGATTTTTACAATTTTTCCCATGATGTCTAGCAAAGAGGCACTGAGTTTGAAGGTAGGCCTTGAAATACATCCACATGTACACCTCCAATTGACTCAAATGATGTCAATTAGCCTATCAGAAGCTTCTAAAGCCATGACATCATTTTCTGGAATTTTCCAAGCTGTTTAAAGGCACAGTCAACTTAGTGTATGTAAACTTCTGACCCACTGGAATTGTGATACAGTGAATTATAAGTGAAAAAATCTGTCTGTAAACAAGTGTTGGAAAAATTACTTGTGTCATGCACAAACTAGATGTCCTAATCGACTTGTCAAAACTATAATTTGTTAACAAGAAATGTGTGGAGTGGTTGAAAAACTAGTTTTAATGACTCCAACCTAAGTGTATGTAAACGTCTGACTTCAACTGTACAGCTTTTACAGATGGCCTTTTTGTTCAGATCAAATTCATCTAGTCAACATTTACTTCAAAGTTGTTCACAAAGCTATAGACACTATGACCTAAATGTACTGGAACTTTAAACCATATCATAGCCCTAACTCCAAAGGATAACGTTGAAATACATTGATTTTGCAGGCACTGTAGCTACACACCAACTGACATAGTAATGAAACGGAATGACATAGAGGTCAAACTTCATTTCATTTTTCTTATCATCATGACACTCGCAGAGTGGTGGCTGCCGTCTTGGATTTAAATTGTAAAAGCCTCAGGAGGGGGTGAGGAAAGTCAAAGAGCCCTCAAATTCAAAGAGCCCAAGAATTTCTAAGCAAACAGCTGGAGGCAGGGCTTTCTCCTGTAGAGCTCAATTTTTATGGAATGGTCTGCCTACCCATGTGAGAGACGCAGACTCGGTCTCAACCTTTAAGTCTTTACTGAAGACTCATCTCTTCAGTAGGTCATATGATTGAGTGTAGTCTGGCCCAGGAGTGTGAAGGTGAATGGAAAGGCTCTGGAGCAACGAACCGCCCTTGCTGTCTCTGCCTGGCCGGTTCCCCTCTCTCCACTGGGATTCTCTAACTCTAACCCTATTACAGGGGCTGAGTCACAGGCTTACTGGTGCTCTTCCATACCGTCCCTAGGAGGGGTACGTCACTTGAGTGAGTTGAGTCACTGACGTGATCTTCCTGTCTGGGTTGGCGCCCCCCCTTGGGTTGTGCCGTGGCGGAGATCTTTGTGGGCTATACTCGGCCTTGTCTCAGGATGGTAAGTTGGTGGTTGAAGTTATCTCTCTAGTGGTGTGGGGGCTGTGCTTTGGCAAAGTGGGTGGGGTTATATCCTGCCTGTTTGGCCCTGTCCGGGGGTATCATCGGATGGGGCCAGAGTGTCTCCTGACCCCTCTTCTCTCAGCCTCCAGTATTTATGCTGCAGTAGTTTATGTGTCGGGGGGCTAGGGTCAGTCTGTTATATCTGGGGTACTTCTCCGGTCTTATCCGGTGTCCTGTGTGAATTTAAGTATGCTTTCTCTAATTCTCTCTGTCTCTCTTTCTTTCTTTCTCTCTCTCGGAGGACCTACGCCCTAGGACCATGCCTCAGGACTACCTGGCATGATGAATCCTTGCTGTCCCCAGTCCACCTGGCCGTGCTGCTGCTCCAGTTTCAACTGTTCTGCCTGCGGCTATGAAACCCTGACCTGTTCACCAGACGTGCTACCTGTCCCAGACCTGCTGTTTTCAACTCTCTAGAGACAGCAAGAGTGGCAGAGATACTCTTAATGATCGGCTATGAAAAGCCAACTGACATTTACTCCTGAGGTGCTGACTTGTTGCACCCTCAACAACTACTGTGATTATTATTATTTGACCATGCTGGTCATTTATGAACATTTGAACATCTTGGCCATGTTCTGTTATAATCTCCACCCGGCACAGCCAGAAGAGGACTGGCCACCCCTCATATAGCCTGGTTCCTCTCTAGGTTGCTTCCTAGGTTTTGGCCTTTCTAGGGAGTTTTTCCCAGCCACCGTGCTTCTACACCTGCATTGCTTGCTGTTTGGGGTTTTAGGCTGGGTTTCTGTACTTTGAGATATCAGCTGATGTAAGAAGGGCTATATAAATAAATACATTTGATTTGATCTCTGGAACTCGAAGCCAGTACCAATTTTTTCATTCTTCCCCATTGGGGACTGATTTAGACCTGGGACACCAGACGGGTACAATTAATTATCAGGTAGAATAGAAAACCAGCAGACTCCGGACCTCGTGGAGTAAGAGTTGACATAGACCATTACAATATATTACAGGGTAATGAAACAGCCAGTCTTAATTTACTTGATCTAGATTGTGTGAGAGGTAGTGATTACATTATGTAATTCATGCTACACTCTTGGACATGATTACAATAAATTAAAGGCCCTGCATCTTAATCATTCTTGTGAGTATTTAATGTTTCTGAGAGACTCTCAAATGCCATCGATGTGTAGGGTCTGTGTGTGTGTGTGTGTGTGTGTGTGTGTGTGTGTATGTGTGTGTGTGTGAGAGAGAGAGGGAGACAGAGAGAGAGGAGAGAGATCGAGAGAGAGAGAGTACTGCACTAAATAGGGAATAGGGTGCCAGTGAGGAACATGATTTAGTCACGGTCAGTGTGAGATACATTCTCTTAGCCTATCACACATTAGTTACCATAGAGACCGGATTGACTTCCCTCACCCCCGGCTGAGGCTTTGACAACTTAAATCCAAAATGGCAGCCACCACTCTGCGAGTGTCATGATGATAAGAATAATGAAATGAAGTTTGACCTTTCCTAGAGTCGGTGAGGAGCGGAGAGAGCGTGAATGGGGGATTTCTTTCCAGGAAGAACGATATTGAAAATCAAAATGAGAAGTTCGTGGCCTATAGCCTTCCGCGTGGATTATAGCTCCTTAAAGAGAGATATCCACATCCGAGAGGTTTGATTCTACTGTGCATAACAGAACAAGATCATCCCCACTGTAACGCCATGGCCATATCATAAGCACACTTCAACACATGGCAAGGCTATATAGGTCTTCCTCCCATCCTGTTCTGTTTGACTCTACATACAGTGCCATGCGAAAGTATTCACCCCCTTGGTGTTGTTCCTATTTTGTTGCATTACAACCTGTCATTTAAGTGGATTTTTACTTGGATTTCATGGAATGGACATACACAACATAGTCAAAATTAAAAACAGAAAAGTGGTGTGTGCATAGGTATTCACCCCCTTTGCTATGAAGCCCCTAAATAAGATCTGGTGCAACCAATTACCTTCAGAAGTCACATAATTAGTTAAATAAAGTTCACCTGTGTGCAATCTAAGTGTCACATGATCTGTCACATGATCTCAGTATATATACACCTGTTCTGAAAGGCCCAAGAGTCTGCAACACCACTAAGCAAGGGGCACTATGAAGACCATGGAGCTCTCCAAACAGGTCAGGGACAAAGTTGTGGAGAAGTACAGATCAGGGTTGGGTTATAAAAAATATCAGAAACTTTGAACATCCCAAGGCGAACCATTAAATCCATTTCATGGATCATTTAATAATCATGGAAAGAATATGGCACCACAACAAACCTGCCAAGAGAGGGCCGGCCGCCAAAACTCACGGACCAGGCAAGGAGGGCATTAATCAGAGAAGCAACAAAGAGACCAAAGATAACCCTGAAGGAGCTGCAAAGCTCCACAGCGGAGATTGGAGTATCTGTCCATAGGACCACTTTAAGCAGTACACTCCACAGGGCGGCGCTTTACAGAAGAGTGGCCAGAAAAAAGACATTGCTTAATAAAGAAAAAAAGAAGCAAACACGTTTGGTGTTTGCCAAAAGACATGTGGGAGACTCCCCAAACATATGGAAGAAGGTACTCTGGTCAGATGAGACTAAAATTGAGCTTTTTGGCCATCAAGGAAAATGCTATGTCTGGCGCAAACCCAACATCTCTCATCACCCCGAGAACACCATCCCCACAGTGAAGCATGGTGGTGGCAGCGTCATGCTGTGGGGATGTTTTTGGAGCAGTTTTGCCTTGAAGAATTGGCAAAAATCCCAGTGGCTAGATGTGCCATGCTTATAGAGACATACCCCAAGATACTTGCAGCTGTAATTGCTGCAAAAGGTGGCTCTACAAAGTATTGACTTTGGGGGGGTGAATAGTTATGCACGCTCAAATGTTCCGTTTTGTTGTCTTATTTCTTGTTTGTTCAAAGTGGTAGGAATTTTGTGTAAATCAAATGATACAACCCCCCCAAAAATCCATTTTAATTCCAGGTTGTAAGGCAACAAAATAGGAAAAATGCCATGGGGGTGAATAATTTCGCAAGCCACTGTACATCAGGAGCAACACCATCCCCTTGTAACGCTCTGAGAATGTCAGAATTAAGCAATAAGGCCCGAGGGGGTGTGGTATATTGACCACAAATCCCAGAGGTGCCTTATTGCTATTATAAACTGGTTACCAACGTACTTAGAGCAGTAAAAATACATGTTTTGTCATACCCGTGGTATACGGTCTGATTTACCACGGCTGTCAGCCAATCAGGATTCAGGGCTCAACCCACCCAGTTTACAATCATTATTAAACATATGTGGCAAGGCTATATAGATTCCTTCCCCACCCCACTATCACCATCACCATCCCTTCAGTTAATCTTTTATTTAAAATTAAAATGAAAATTAGAAGTCAAACTTTTTCATTCCCTATTAGAATATACAGTATAGTGTATAAATAGAACCATGTCTGAGTCATTGAGTTAGCTTACGGGCTGTAACAGATGGTGTAGCAGTCAGTGGATGGTCCTTGTGTTTTCCGTGTCTTTAGGTCTCGACTAGGATCTACTGTTGCTGCTTTAAAAGGCCAACACTTGTCCAACTACTCATGGAAACACTTTCATTAACGTATGTTCAGACACGTGTGCCTGTGCTTTAAAGGAATGTGTGATCTGTGTACGCATGACAAATACACTGCTAATAAACACTCATTGAAACTTGAGACAGTCTTTTCTCGTAAACAATTTCAGTGTATTTTTATTTTCATCCAATACATTTTACAACAGAGTCAGGTACTGCAGCCAAGCTACCAAGGAAGGGTTTGTGAAGGACAACATGGGTTTAACATTCTAGAGTTTTCTTCCTCTTCTGGCTAACATGTCATCTGTTCTATTCCAGTGGGAAATTACCATATGGTTTATATTGCCACCGGGCTTGGTATTTACAATACATTTTACACATGTTCATCATTCAATCTTTATATTTCTTCATTATTGCGACAGTTTCAGTTTGGTGAACCGAAAAGAAGCGATGAAAAAAAACGGAGGTTGCTTTTACTGTTCAATTGTACAAAGTTATATTAAATCAGATACGTTAGGCTGTGTCAATGTTTTGATACGTTCACAATGATTGGACCTTTTAATCATCTGGAGAGGAAGTCACTTTTAACGGGGGGGAGGAGTCAACATTTATGGCTCAAAATGCGTTCTGCCTTTCTAGGGAGTTTTTCCTAGCCACCGTGCTTCTACACCTGCATTGCTTGCTGTTTGGGGTTTGAGGCTGTGTTTCTGTATAAGCACTTTGTGACATCAGCTGATGTAAAAAGGGCTTTATAAATACATTCGACTGATTGATTGAGGAAGTGGGAAGACAAAACAAGAAGAGAAAATAGAAACAGATTTGAACAGCACAAGTACCTCGTACCACACATAGGAATAATGCCTGAGGTTGATCATGAGGTTTGTTGATGTTGTTAGAGGTGATTGGTTGAAAAAGGTGTCATGCATATGAAGTCATTATGAAGCCCTTTCTAATAATCTCTGCCTTAATACACAACCTATAGATCCTCCTTACTAACACACCATTTAAATAATTCACCTTTCTCCCGTATCTCCCAAAGCAGCACCGTCAAGACCAGACACATGGATCGTATATCTAGCCTTATACAGTAGACCTTTATGTAAATAAACCCTTCAATATGTCATCATTCCCTAAACATAGCAGCACTGGATCAGGTATACATACACTACAGAACATGGAGAATAGTTATTCTCTCTCTCTCTCTCTCTCTCTCTCTCTCTAATGGTCAATCTGCAAAAGTGTGGGACATGGTGATTGCCAAGATAAACAGATAATATGCTGCCGTACAGTCCTTCAGAGTGTAAGTAATGATAATGGTGACAATAAGATGGAAATGGTATAATGTAGTACAGTCCTTATAGGAAACTGTACTTCAACAACCTGGACAGCTGAAATGTCAATCGCAATAAAAGTGAATAACATTTAGTAGTGTTCGATGAAGTGCCATCTTGGCTGCCAGGCCGTAACGGGGGAGTGTGTGTGTGGACAGGTTGCATCCACCACAAATTGTGTCTGATAAGCCAAGTGGGATTGGCTACAAGACAAAGCATGTGGCTCCAATACAAACACAGATTAATTGAAATTGCTTCTGAGCGGCTTGATTCGATTTTGCAATCCAACACGACTGGGCCGGACTTTTTCTCTCTGTCTCTCTCTCCCTCTATATAATCTTTCCTCTGATTCCTCTTCCCTACAAAAATAAAAAGTTATCCAATTGTGGATGTGCCATTGACTTATCTTAGAAAAACACATTCAGATGGATTCAGGAAGATCATTAAGAGAATGGGAAGAGGAGGGGTGACAGAAACAGAGGAGTACATGGGTAGAGGAGAAGGAGAGAGGATGGGGGAGGAGGGGTGACAGAAACAGAGGAGTACATGGGTAGAGGAGAAGGAGAGAGGATGGGGGAGGAGGGGTGACAGAAACAGAGGAGTACATGGGTAGAGGAGAAGGAGAGAGGATGGGGGAGGAGGAGTGACAGAAACAGAGGAGTACATGGGTAGTGGAGAAGGAGAGAGGATGGGGAAGGAGGGGTGACAGAAACAGAGGAGTACATGGGTAGAGGAGAAGGAGAGAGGATGGGGGAGGAGGGGTGACAGAAACAGAGGAGTACATGGGTAGAGGAGAAGGAGAGAGGATGGGGGAGGAGGGGTGACAGAAACGGAGGAGTACATGGGTAGAGGAGAAGGAGAGAGGATGGGGGAGGAGGGGTGACAGAAACAGAGGAGTACATGGGTAGAGGAGAAGGAGAGAGGATGGGGGAGGAGGGGTGACAGAAATGGAGGAGTACATGGGCAGTGGAGAAGGAGAGAGAAGGAGAAGGAGACATTTTCATGACAATGTGATCTGAGAAAATGAGACATGAGAAATGGTTTTGGAATGAGTGGGATCTGTCTGTTTGAGAGTAAGAGAGTTAGTTGCTGGTTGAAAATAAATAAATGAATTTGTTTATCAAGACAATATTGGTCATACAGTACCAGCAGTATGTAAATACATGGAGATTCCTGAGTTAACCTGGGCTAGCCTACTGACCCCTGTTCTTATTCAGAACAAAATGGCCACTGTTGTGATTGATGTGTTTGTCCTTTAAGACTGAGCACAGATTGACCATGATGGTGACACACACACACACACACACACACACACACACACACACACACACACACACACACACACACACACACACACACACACACACACACACACACACACACACACACACACACACACACACACACACACACCTCATTAACTCCTTGCACTATTCATGTACAGTACTTTAGGCGACGGAATATGGTCCTTATATGGTCATAAACCCTAAGCCTAGATAAGCAAATAGGTTGGTAATTGCATGTCTTCATCTACAGGCTCTTCGTTGTCATTCACCTCCATTAAACAAAGACTCTGAGACAGCGAAACAAAACACATGTAGCCGCTTCAGTGATTAATTGGCTATCTGAGCCCACCAGTTTCTAAAACCCACTAGTGTTGCATTGCAATATAGTTTTTTTTTAGGAATTCCAATTAAATTGAGAGAGTTCTTATTTCTGTAAACAATGCTATCAAGTAGTAAAGCTCTTAAGTTAGGTCTTAGTGTGTGTGTGTGCATGTATGTATAATCCACATTCCCCTGCAACAAAACATGAACCATTTATTAAATCACATTATATTTCCACATGAATGCATTCTCTACAGTTCAAAATGATCCATTTTTATTCAGTTCTCATTTCCCCACTTTGTTATGAAAACTGCTTTTGGATTCTGAAATGTGAATAGGTTCATCCCACCTTTTATACATGATCATTTATACATTATCATATCATTTAAAAACCAGGTTTCATTCAACGGAACACAATATGAAGACAATCACGTAAAGGTGCAAACTGGAATAATCAGTGATATATTCCCATTGGTTTGAGAAGACCAATCAGACTGTAGCTTTAAATCAGCCTATTGTATCACACGGTGTAAAGTCGTCTGAACTCCATCCATTATAACCAATGGGACAGGTGTAGTCTATAACAGGCGTCTACCATCTTAATAAGTGTTCAATTAAGTCAATGTGACGGCTCAATCTGCCTGTCAGACAAAAGTCACATCACCTCTACGCTACTTGTCAAGCTAAATCAATCAAGACACGCTAGATTACAGGTTAGCGTTAGCCGCAGCACTAACAGTGTAGGGAGATGGGGACGTTGGCTTGAACGATGCTTAATTACTGTTGACACATTAGGACCCCACGGGTGGTCTTGTCACTGCCTGTGTGCAAATGGCAGGTGAATAGACAACCCCATATGCTGCGTTGCTACCGAAGGGTCCTATAACTGAGTGACACACACAGCAATGACAGCATGAATTCACACATCACATGCACTGTGTCCTCCTCTCTTTCTCTCCATCCCTCTCTTTACTCTGAGGTGATGGCACTTTGCACAGTGTTAAACTGCATATCTATTCCATTACATCAACCGTTCTGAGATGTGAGAGAAGAGAGAACCTGTGTATCCTGAGGGTGACAACTTCAAAGGACCATCCCTCCCTCCCTCCCTCCTCCCTCGCTACCTCCCTCCCTTGCTCCCTCCCTCCCTCCCTCCGTGTATCCCAGATGTCCATACGCACCCAGAACACGATTCAACATCAACCCTCTCCACAGCTGGCCAACATCTAACAAGCTAAGGCTGGGGCCATGCCAGCGAAGGTGTGTGTGTCTGTGTGTGTGTGTCTGTCTGTCTATGTGTGTCTGTCTATGTCTATGTGTGTGTATGTGTGTGTGTGTGTGTGTGTGTGTGTGTGTGTGTGTGTGTGTGTGTGTGTGTGTGTGTGTGTATACACACTACACACCTATCACCATCACCATCTTTTCACTCTCATTCATCCCTATTCATTCCTATTCTTCCTTCTCTTGTGTTAGTCTGATCAAACACACCTAGTAACCTTTGTGCTTCTCTCTCTGTTTCTCTGTCTTCATCTAATTCAATAGAATGTGAGTACAGTACATCAAGGGCTTGTAGATTGCTGTGGACAGCTGTGTGTTAGTGTTAGTGGTTAAATGCCTGTTCACGTAAGCAGTCTTTTGATCAGACAGGTTCTCTCCAGGGGAGAGGAGGGAGCCGCAGGTGTACCAGCGTATCAAGCTGTGTGTGTGTGTGTCTGTATGTGTGTGTATGTGTGTGTCCATGTGCGTGCGTGTGTGTGTATGAGTGTGTGCGTGCGTGTGCTTTTTGATCAGTCTGGTTCTCTCCAAGGGAGGTAAGCCCCAGGTGTACAAGTGTTACAGACTTGTCCCAAATGGCCACCTTTTCCCAATATAGTGCACTACTTTTAACCTCAGGGTATTATAGGGAATAGAGGGCCATTTGCAACGCAACCATAGATTGATGTTAAAAACCCTTTCAAACTTAGAGGACGAGGCCCAGTCACAGAATGCTAGTGTTGTTATCACTTAATAGTGTTTGAATGACGGCTAGGCTAAGCTAGGCTAGCTGATCATGTGCATGTTGCTGCTGAATACCAAGAAACCCACAGGGAAGATTGTGACTAGGATCAATGACTTTCATACATCCATTCTTTTCTTCAATTGCAGCCGTTTCCTACAATGGTGTAGTAGGTCATATTTCGGGCAGAAGGACAAGCATTCACAAACACAGACACTCATTCAAGCAGACTAACACACCTGCTTCTAAGAGTCATACGCTTCTCTTTGATACTTATAGATGTCCAACACACTCTAGTGTTAGAAGCTGTGTGAGGAAGACTGTGATGCTACGGTTCATCATTTAAGACACTAAACAGTGAGACACGGCTCTGAAGACAGCAGGACATGAAAAACAAAGAAAAGAGAGGGGGAAACTAAAAGAGAGGATAAACTGCCATCTGATATTTCTCTGTGAGAGTAAACAGCATCTAATCTGACGTGAAGAGATAAGAGATGTGTTCATTTCAGACTCTGTATCAAAGGCTTACTAAACACCCGGTTGGTTGAACAGCAGCCTTTTGTAGTAAACAACATCTCTTCTGGCCTCAAATCTTTTGAAATGTCTGTGAACAAAATATGTTTGAACATATGTAGTCTTGTCAAGTTTTGTATTTTAACATGGTGTTAAGCATCATGGAATGATAAGGGGCTTTAAAAAGCCGGCAAAGAAAAATCTGCTCTTTTTTAAAGTAACCGATATGACATTTATATTTGTGTGGACCAAGTGATTAAATCTGAAGCCAACTACAAGTGCCAAACCCACGGTTTCTCATTTCAAATATTTGTCAAAGATATTACCCTTGTTTCCACACACACACACACACACACACACACACACACACACACACACACACACACACACACACACACACACACACACACACACACACACACACACACACACACACACACACAGCAGGGTCCTAAGAGACACGGAAGTTTCTATTTGATTTATCTTTTAGCTTATTTCTCTGACTTGGCCTGTCTGTTTGTTGAGCTAGAACAACCAAGAGGAATGCCCAAGGTAAATGAAGGAGGCTATTTGAATAGTTGGAGTAGTTTGGAGCCCATTATGTTTAGCGAGAGAGAAGAAGAACACCAGATGTAGAGTTCAACATTGACACTGATGAATATGCATTAATACACAGGTTGGGCTTGTGTTCTTTTCCAATTGTGATATTCTATCCTCACAAATCTACTCTCAAAATGACATACACATGTAGGCGGCACTAACAAACCTGAACTTCGTCCTCACAATCAAAACATACAACATCCCCTGTGCAAGAGTCTACCTTTCATTAAGTCATCACTAGGAATTATGCATTGAAACGGAGCTATCAATTGCTAGGGTTCCCACACAGCTGCTACTACAACGAATCAGTAACGTAATCAACGAACATTTGGGAGAGAATGAGACTTTGGGGGCCTCAAGAAAAGGTTCAACGGTTAACATCTGAAGATGAAAAGGGTCCGACGTTCAAATGAATGAATCCTGTAAATAGGACAAGTCGCCATGTTAAAGAATCAAGAATCCGCAGAGGTTGAGAAGCGAATCCACTTTTATGACTCTAAAATGACAATTCACAAAAGAATAACAACGTGCAACTTAGGGGGCGGGGGAAAAGACAAGAACAAAAGACATCCTCTCATCCTACCATCTTGGAATACACAGACATTCTAACACATCATAATTGAATGACCTTTGAATCTCATTGGAGCCTATTGACATTTTACTGTAATACATAATAGCGATATATTTGAACCCTCTTGCCTAACATCTACCTATACCTGTGTCATATATATCTGTATGCTTCAAATATTGCATATCTCATACACGGGGGAATAATATGTTGAATAAACTGGCTTTTCCAACGTGGGTATTTTAAAGTGGCACTTCGCTACTTATTTAACCTGATATTCCTAATATCCTTCCTGCATCATGCCAGTGTCCACATGGCGATATTGTATATGAGGTTAGAAAATAGTGGAGTGCCCCTTTAATTCAAACGGATAATGAGAAAGAATGAAAGCAGGATAAGTTGGACGAAGAGCGATCGAGTGAGAGATTTGTTCCTCTCTGATCTCTTCCTGTCTTCAAGAAAAACCTTTGACATCTTTGTGGTTGTGGTGTGTGTGTGCGCTTGTGTATTTATGTGACCATCTGAGTGTGAGCGTTGAAAAAAATATTTTATAGATCCACTTCAGTGTTTTCTGTAATCCACCTGAGGTATACAATTTTCCTTCAAAACGTCGATACACAACGCTGCACAAATGTCAACAAGGAGGGGACAAGAGACAAGAACTCCATTTTGTGAAACTGACCGGGACTTCGTTTTACTTTGTGTTTCACCAACCAAGATGGCGTCCGATCTCGATCTCTCATTGAGTATGGTGCATCTATCCAGTAGGGACAGGAGAGCATCGTCTTCTCTGAAGCCCTTGGTTCATGGGTGATTCATGAGAACATGGCCTATTCCTCTATGGTACGGCATATGTTCTCATTCACTCCCCACGTCTCTTCACTATAGCTCTCACATATTGATTTTTATTTCCATTCAAAAGGGGCCCTTTTGCTATTTCTGGTATTTCTAGATGAGCCTTTATGTCTCACCCTAACACACACAGAGGGACACATCTGCATTCATACAGATCCAATATGTTTTAGAATTAGAAAACCCATCAAATATGCAACCTTGATATTCTTTCAACTATCAAATGTTAGTTAGCTAAAAGAAAAAGTTGGTAATCAATGCTACCTTATAGATGTGAATAAAAAAACAACAACTCTGTACAAAGTCTCATCGAAAGGACTCTACAATCTGCTTATCTTAATAGTAAGCATTGTCTTTTTTCAAGAGGACAAAAGCATTAGACTACAATTAGCCACTGGGCTATGCTAGCCCCGTTGTCAGTCACAGGAGCGTTAGCATTAGCCGCTAAGCTAAGCTAGCCCTGATAGTCAAGGAGAACCCAATAGTTTTCTTTTGGAGTTTCATCAATGTTTGGAGTTTCATCATTTTTTCCCACAATGCTCACACGAAATTCACATTTTGGTACTTTTTTTTTGCTTTTCTTTGGGTGTATGGATGAGGGTGACAATGCTCCATGAAAGCCCAGAATTAGCATGTTTTTCAAGGGTCCTGTCGTTGCTGTAGTCCTCTCAAAGAATATCCCCCATGTCTCAGAATATGAGATGCCTTGATTAAACTCCATTACCCAGAAGTCATTGTAATCCTCCACAAAATGTATACCAATCCCTCAGCTCAATTTTCACCCAATCGTCATGGAAAGAAGAGAACATGGACACCTCACTGAGGAAAAAGAGAGAGAGAAAGAGGGAGGAGATGAGTTCACTGAACAGATATCAATCAAACACCTCGAGAAGAAGAAAAAGTTCCAACCGATAGATAAAGTTTCATCTGTTTTTCCTCGAGCTGGCATCCATCATCTGACTCGTACTTTTAACTCCAAACCCCGTCTCCCCTTCCTGTCCACCCCTCTTCTCAGTCCAAGGGTTGGTGAGGTACCCATGAGCATCTATCTCATAGTACTGTTGTCCATCTTTATTCCTGACAGAAAGATTTGCCTGGTCCAAACTCCCAGTGCTATTACACTTTTTCACCAGCGGGGGTGCCAGGGAGCTAGGTGACAGCAGTGACGTCAGAGACAAACTACTAAGTGTCTCTGATAAATGTTCGCTGTTAAAAGCCTGACTGGATCCTTCGCCTCCTATTCCTATCCCACAATCGTCATCTGAAGGGTCCATAGAGTCTTGCCTTGGGCAGCCGGGACTGGTGCTGCTGCCACAGCTGCTCTGGCTCCTCTGGTGCCCTCTAGTGGCTTGGAGGTTGAATGCGGTACTGTGGCCTCTTATTGAGGGGTGACCCAGCGATCTGGGGGTTTGTCGGGGTTCGTCGAGGTGAGGGAGGGGGAGAGGGCAGAGGAGAGGCAGGGCCAGGGAGAGTCCCAGGTCTCCTCGAGGGGGGGAGACGCTAAAGCTGAGACCTTCCTCCAGGGTGGTCTGGAGGCTGCCCTCGGAGCTGCCTGTGGCCAGGGACGAGTCACTGTGGGACGGGTGCTGAGGAAGGATAGAGGGGGAAAAGGAGAGAGAGAAGTGAAAGAAACAGAGAGATAGACAGTAAGAGAGAAAGAGAGAGAAAAAAGTGAATGAGAGCGGGATGAAGTATTAATCACAAGAACCAAGAAAACAGAGAGAGTCAAGTAGAGAAGGGATGACCTAGCTAATTAGTGTAGTGCTGTAGAAATGTACTAGAATCTCACAAAGCACTCTGGAAATGACATAAACAAAACAAATAGATACAGAAAAGGTCAGTTACATGCTGTTGCCATGGTTACATCTGAAGCAGAAGAAGAAAATTGCTTGTTTTTGTGTGCCATGAACAGAAAATGCACACTTATCACCGTAGAAGACAATTTAAATGAAAAATATGGTGCTCTAAAGTCTAAATGGGAAGATATAAAGGTCTGAATAAGAAGATGTATAATTCAACTTTGATGCACTCACTCCTTACAGATATGCCCATTTATTTTGTTTTATTCCATAATAACTGTCTCAACCACAGTGAGCTTTCTGGAACAAAATGGCTGCGGTGCATCACCTGTATACTTCCCCCTCTTAGAATATAAAAGAGTTAGCTACAGTATATTGTAAATGTAATCTCTTATAGCAAGCATCCCCATGGACCTAAACTCTAGTGGAGTGAAGCCCTTACCAATGAGTGGAAAACAACTGAATCTGATGGGTATTTCACCCCATAAAGTCAATCCATTACATCTTATACCATTGTAACAACCATGGCTGTTACACTGAAGTCCATATACTACATTATGTAATACAATTATCAATATGATAGCACACACTTGAATATACGGTCGACCCAATGAGAGGGCCTCCTGAGTAGTGCAGCGGTCTAAGGCACTGCATTGCAGTGCTTGAGGCATCACTACAGACCCAGGTTTGATCCCAGGCTGTGTCACCGGCTGTGACCGGGAGACCCATGAGGCGGCGCACAATTGGCCCAGCATTGTCCGGGTTAGGAGAGGGTTTGGACTGCCGGGATGTCCTTGTCCCATCGCGCCCTAGCGACTCCTTGTGGCGGGCCGGGCGCCTGCAAGCTGACCTTGGTCGCCAGTTGTATGGTGTTTCCTCTGACACATTGGTGCGGGTTAAGTGAGCAGTGTGTCAACAAGCATTGCGGCTTGGCAGGATCGTGTTTCGGAGGACGTATGGCTCTAGACCTTCACCACCGTACAGGAGTTTCAGCGATGGGACAAGCGTGTAACTACCAATTGGGGAGAAAAAAGGGTAAAAATAAACGATAAAGCCTTGTGTTCCTATTTTTATGTTTTATTTGTAGAGGCACCCTATTCAGCTGCACTGCACGGCATTTTTGAACCATTTCATGTGTCTAAAGGTACAAACTCTTCCTGCCTGGTGGGCCCGGAGAGCAAATCAACTGCGCTATAGGCCTACCGCTGGCCAATCGAATGGCTCAGATTACCGTGTCTGCAATAATGAAGCAGGCGTAAAAGAAAGCTACAGCAAAGTTGTGAGATTTCAAAACGTTTAAAACCATGACTAGAGAGAGACTGTCAACGAATACAGCAAAGAGCTGCTGTTTTTAAACGTTTAAAACCATAACTAGAGAGAGACTGTCAACGAATACAGCAAAGAGCTGCTGTTTTTAAACGTTTAAAACCATGACTAGAGAGAGACTGTCAACGAATACAGCAAAGAGCTGCTGTTTTTAAACGTTTAAAACCATGACTAGAGAGAGACTGTCAACGAATACAGCAAAGAGCTGCTGTTTTTAAACGTTTAAAACCATGACTAGAGAGAGACTGTCAACGAATACAGCAAAGAGCTGCTGTTTTTAAACGTTTAAAACCATGACTAGAGAGAGACTGTCAACGAATACAGCAAAGAGCTGCTGTTTTTAAACGTTTAAAACCATGACTAGAGAGAGACTGTCAACGAATACAGCAAAGAGCTGCTGTTTTTAAACGTTTAAAACCATGACTAGAGAGAGACTGTCAACGAATACAGCAAAGAGCTGCTGTTTTTAAACGTTTAAAACCATGACTAGAGAGAGACTGTCAACGAATACAGCAAAGAGCTGCTGTTTTTAAACGTTTAAAACCATGACTAGAGAGAGACTGTCAACGAATACAGCAAAGAGCTGCTGTTTTTATGAGTGAGTTCATGTTTAAGTTCTTACTCAGGACTGTCAACACTTTTTATTCAACACTTTTATTAGCCATAAATTATGTTTTCTTTGTACTTCCACTCGCGCTACAACCAGCACTGCAGCTGAATGAAAGTTTATCGATAGGCCTGCGTTGTTATTAGCAGCTTGGGTCTTTTTTAATATCGAGAAATATTTCCCTTCTCTGTTCATAGGAGTAACAACATGAATTTGTGAATGTTGCGGTGCGGTCAGATGGAAGACGGTGTCCCCTTTGTTCCAGTGTCAGTGGGGTTTGGTAGTAAGCGCCAGGTGCACCAGTTTGAGTTCGTCAAGAACTGCAACTCTGCAGGGTTTTTCACGCACACCAGTTTCCTGTGCACAAGCATTTCGCTACACTCGCAATAACATCTGCTAACCATGTGTATGTGACCGATACAATTTTTATTTGATTTGTGTGTATCAAGAATGGTCCACCACCCAAAGGACATCCAGCCAACCTGACACAACTGGGGGTGCAACTCAATATTAGGAAGGTGTTCTTAATATTTTGTACACCCAGTGTACATTTCACTACATGAATACTCCCTCTACCAAAGTGACCCCATGACCTCTTACCTGGGAGTCTAGGACCCTGCTGTTGGCCCCTGAGGAGTCTAGGACCCTGCTGTTGGCCCCTGGGGAGTCTAGGACCCTGCTGTTGGCCCCTGGGTAGGCTAGGACCCTGCTGTTGGCCCCTGGGGAGTATAGGACCCTGCTGTTGGCCCCTGGGGAGGCTAGGATCCTGCTGTTGGCCCCTGGGGAGTCTAGGACCATGCTGTTGGCCCCTGGGGAGCGCAGAGTGGCCCAGGAGGCTGGGGAAGGCAGCCTGGATGCCTCTCTCCCCCCTGGGTCTACCACCGTCCTGTGGATGGGTGGGGGGACCGCTGTGGCTGAGGCAGGGTGAAATAACTCCACAGGGAGATGGAAGAGAGGAGAGGAGGAACCTCTACATCCAACACTGCCAACCTGGTCACTGTGATGGCCATCACCATCTGTTGACATACAGTTATTATTTATAGAAAGATATAAATGTTGCATGTAGAATGAACATGAGTTATCTATCCATTTATCCATCCATCCATCCATCCATCCATCCATCCATCCATCCATCCATCCATCCATCCATCCATCCATCCATCCATCCATCCATCCATCCATCCATCCATCCAGCTGTATAACGCTAATGTTATGGTGGGAGTGTTACGACTTCCGCCGATGTCGGCTCCTCTCCTTGTTCGGGCGGCGTTCGGCGATCGACGTCACCGGCTTTCTAGCCATCGCCGCTCCATTTTTCATGTATCCATTTGTTTTGTCTTGTTCCCTTCACACCTGGTCTTCATTCCCCAATCAATCTACATGTATTTATTCCTCTGTTCCCCATCATGTCTTTGTGTAAGATTGTTTGTGTTACGTGTGTATTTGTTGACGCGCCAGACTGGCTTGTTTTTTCCGTGTTATTTTCACGAGGGTGTTTATTGTTAAACATAATTCTTGTGACTGTTTTGCGCGTTTTGCACTTTTGCCTCAATAAAGTGTGTGTTCACAAATCTCTGCTCTCCTGCACCTGACTTCGCTACCAGTACGCACACACCTTGACAGGGAGGAAGGATAGGCATATCATTGAACGTCGTTAATCAATGTCTTTGTGTATGCCAGCCCATCTGTCTTTTAGTTAATTAACATTGGGATGTCGGTGTAATCAACTGTGTGAATACGGAGCAAAACATAATTTTCTCTCTCACACATCTGAGCGTGAGAGACGGGAAGGAGGACCTTCTGATTGAAATGATCATGTCAATGTCATTGCAAAGGCATGTGATCATCATTAAACACAGTCATCTAAATAGCAAAGAGCATAAACCACGGTCACAAGATGAAAATGTCAACTGGTAATGTATGCACACATATCCATGAGATTTCACAAGTGCTAATGAGATGGGAAGATAAAGGAGAACCCGGTTACCTCTGTTGTGGTGGAGGAACTGGAGAGACTGGCTCTGGAACTGGGGCTGGACGCCCACCTCGAGCAGGAATCCTACCCCATCTTCAGGGCCTCTGCTGTGGGGTCGAGAACCTCCGTGCCCCCAACGCCCTCCACACCCAGCCTGAATCTCCCTCAATTCCTCAGAACTGTGGGAGTCACTGCTCCCTCTCTCCTCCTATAGAGAGAGAGAGATGGGGGGAGAGAGTACCTCAGAGTTATCCTATAACAAATATAAGCATTCAGGATGACTTCAATTAACACTCACATATAATCTGTAAAGTTCCAGGTACTACTGCTAGCATTATTAGAAATCAATACGCATCTGTTGCTATGGCTATTAGGGCTAGCCCTATCTAGCGTGAATTACCATTTAACATTCTATCTCCGGGCAGCTGACATCTATTAGCATTTTAAGTGTATTAACCAAATTAGGCTACCCCTGGTGTAGCATGTTAAAAGAGTTAAACTACCACACTAGCATTGAAATAGGCATAACTTAGAGCCAAAGGTGGTTGAACTTGAATGCTTGATCTTGTTGTCAATATTTTGGAAAGACTAGCATTTTGTTAGCTGATAGCACCATTCATTGGGGGTTAGCCTAGCACGCTAGCTAACTAGCCAACATCAGCAACAACAACAACAATAACAACAACAAAGCCGTTGTCTGTGGTAAAGCAAAAGTCTCAATGTAAATAGTGTTAACTGTGAAATGAAATGACCAAATTAAATATTGATAAAAATGAAATATAATTGTAATATAAACCACCATGGGATATTATTCCAATTTAGAGAATTTTATACATGTTGATATTTCCTACTATTTGATTCTTCATCTCTCTTCAGTCAATACATCTGTTGATTAGTAATATATTTTTCCAAACTAAAGTAATTGCAAGCTCCACAGTGCCTCGTTTTAGAATGGATATCAAATTAGTTTCAATAGAGAAAAGCAATAAGGTAAACCAGATGAAACAGCTTAGAGGAGACGGGATGAGATCCATAGACACACACACACACACACACATCATGATAATGCTCACACACACACGCACATGCACACACGCATGCGCACCCACATCGCGATCATTCTCACACACACAAACGCACACACACACTCGCACGCACGCACGCATGCACACACATCACGATCATGCTTACACACACACACACACACACATACGCGCACACACACAGACATGCATCCTACGCACACACACACACGCATTCACACACGCACACACACAGGCACACAGACACAAACAAACACAGACCCGTCGCCCTAGCCTGCCCACGACACATGGTGAAACACACACAGGAACATTGATTCGCTAATCAAGCAGTTAATGCAGTGTAATGCAGTTGGATGCAGTGTGTGATAGAATGTGTTCATGTGTGTAAGCAGTTGAATTATGCAAAAACAAAACATATATATAGTTTCTCAGTGTGTGCACATGTTTTGTGTCAATGAGAGTAAGTATGTGCGTGTGCACACCCCACCTTGCTGTCCCTGACCAGTAGCTGGTAGTCACTGTGGTCGTCCAGACTAAGATCATCAGGAAGGGCCAATGATGACGACTTGTCAGACAGCTGCTCTGACATCAGAGACGCCTGCTCCACCTCAGCCAATCGGATCTGCGATACAGACACACAGAATTCCAACACAGCACATTATGTTATTCAATACACCCGATTTGTTATGGGAAAAGTGTGAGAAACACTTTCTTTGTGGTAAAAATATTATGATACATTTTAAGCGCATTTAAAGTGCCAAATAATGCATATGAAGTGAATAACACTTGCTATAAGCTGTAATAACAACTCATACAGTTCAAATGTGTTGCCCTGTATCCAGTCCTCATTAAACCCCAAGGTAAATCTACTACTACTGCAAAAATAGATTTGTAACTGACTAAAGTTCTAATTTACTAAAGTTGTAACGGACTAAGGTAGCAACGGACTAAAATTGTAACGGACGAAAGTTGTAACGGACGAAAGTTGTAACGGACAAAAGTAGTAACTGACTAAAGTAGTATCTGACTAAAGTAGTATCTGACTAAAGTTGTAACTGACTAAAGTAGTATCTGACTAAAGTAGTAACTGACTAAAGTTGTAACTGACTAAAGTTGTAACTTACTAAAGTAGTAACTGACTAAAGTAGTAACTGACTAAAGTAGTATCTGACTAAAGTTGTAACGGACAAAAGTAGTAACTGACTAAAGTAGTATCTGACTAAAGTAGTATCTGACTAAAGTTGTAACTGACTAAAGTAGTATCTGACTAAAGTAGTATCTGACTAAAGTTGTAACTGACTAAAGTTGTAACTGACTAAAGTAGTAACTGACTAAAGTAGTAACTGACTAAAGTAGTAACTGACTAAAGTTGTAACGGACTAAAGTAGTAACGGACTAAAGTAGTATCTGACTAAAGTTGTAACGGACTAAAGTTGTAACTGACTAAAGTAGTATCTGACTAAAGTTGTAACGGACTAAAGTTGTAACGGACTAAAGTTGTAACTGACTAAATTAGTAACTGACTAAAGTTGTAACGGGCTAAAGTTGTAACGGACTAAAGTTGTAACGGACTAAAGTTGTAACGGACTAAAGTAGTAACGGACTAAAGTAGTAACGGACTAAAGTTATAATGGACTAAAGTTGTAACGGACTTAAGTTGTAACGGACTAAAGTTACAACGGACTAAAGTTCTAACGGACTAATGTTGTAACTGACTAAAGTTGTAACTGACTAAAAATGTAACTGACTAAAGTAGTAACTGACAAAATTTGTAACGGACTAATGTTGTAACGGACTAAAGTCTTAACTGACTAAAGTTGTAACTGACTAAAATTCTAACTGACTAAGGTAGTAACTGACTAAAGTTGTAACTGACAAAAGTAGTAACGGATGAAAGTTGTAACTGATTAAAGTAGTAACTGACTAAAGTTGTAACTGACTAAAGTAGAAACCGACTAAAGATGTAACTGACTAAAGTTGTAACTGACTAAAGTTTTAAAGTTGTAACTGACTAAAATAGTAACGGACTAAAGTAGTAACTGACTAAAGTTGTAACGGACTAAAGTAGTAACGAACTAAAGTAGTAACAGACTAAACTAGTAACTGACTGAAGTGGACTAAAGTGGACAAAAGTGGACTAAAGTTGTAACGGACTAAAGTAGTAACTGACTAAAGTAGTAACTGACTAAATTAGTAACTGACTAAAGTAGTAACTGACTAAATTTGTAACTGACTAAATTTGTAACGGACTAAAGTTGTAACAGACTAAAGTAGTAACTGACTAAAGTTGTAACAGACTAAAGTTGTAACTGACTAAAGTAGTAATGGACTAAAGTAGTAACTGACTAAAGTAGTAATGGACTAAAGTAGTAATGGACTAAAGTAGTAACGGACTAAAGTTGTAACGGACTAAAGTAGTAATGGACTAAAGTAGTAACGGACTAAAGTTGTAACGGACTAAAGTTGTAACGGACTAAAGTAGTAACTGACTAAAGTAGTAACGGACTAAACTAGTAACTGACTAAAGTTGTAACGGACTAAAGTAGTAACGGACTGAAGTTGTAATGGACTAAAGTACTAACTGACTAAAGTTGTAATGGACTAAAGTAGTAACGGACTAAAGTTGTAACGGACTAAAGTAGTAACTGACTAAAGTTGTAACGGACTAAAGTTGTAACGGACTAAAGTTGTAACGGACTAAAGTACTAACGGACTAAACTAGTAACTGACTAGACTATTAACTGACTAAAGTAGTAACAGACTAAACTAGTAACTGACTGAAGTTGTAACGGACTAAAGTACTAACTGACTAAAGTAGTAACGGACTAAAGTAGTAATGGACTAAAGTTGTAACGGACTAAACTAGTAACTGACTGAAGTAGTAATGGACTAAAGTACTAACTGACTAAAGTTGTAACGGACTAAAGTTGTAACGGACTAAAGTTGTAACGGACTAAAGTACTAACGGACTAAAGTAGTAATGGACTAAAGTTGTAACGGACTAAAGTTGTAACGGACTAAAGTTGTAACGGACTAAAGTAGTAACTGACTAAACTATTAACTGACTAAAGTAGTAACAGACTAAACTAGTAACTGACTGAAGTTGTAACGGACTAAAGTAGTAACGGACTAAAGTAGTAACTGACTAAAGATGTAACTGACTAAAGTTTTAAAGTTGTAACTGACTAAAATAGTAACGGACTAAAGTAGTAACTGACTAAAGTTGTAACGGACTAAAGTAGTAACGAACTAAAGTAGTAACTGACTAAAATAGTAACGGACTAAAGTTGTAACGGACTAAAGTAGTAACGAACTAAAGTAGTAACTGACTAAAGTTGTAATGGACTAAAGTTGAAACAGACTAAAGTTGTAACTGACTAAAATAGTAACGGACTAAAGTAGTAACGAACTAAAGTAGTAACTGACTAAAATAGTAACGAACTAAAGTAGTAACTGACTAAAGTTGTATTGGACTAAAGTAGTAACGGACTAAACTAGTAACTGACTGAAGTGGACTAAAGTTGTAACGGACTAAAGTAGTAACTGACTAAAGTAGTAACTGACTAAAGTTGTATCGGACTAAAGTAGTAACGGACTAAAGTTGCAATGGACTAAAGTTGTAACAGACTAAAGTTGTAACTGACTAAAGTTGCAATGGACTAAAGATGTAACAGACTAAAGTTGTAACTGACTAAAGTAGTAATGGACTAAAGTAGTAACTGACTAAAGTTGCAATGGACTAAAGTTGTAACAGACTAAAGTTGTAACTGACTAAAGTAGTAATGGACTAAAGTAGTAACTGACTAAAGTAGTAATGGACTAAAGTACTAACTGACTAAAGTTGTAACGGACTAAAGTAGTAACGAACTAAAGTAGTAACGGACTAAACTAGTAACTGACTGAAGTGGACTAAAGTGGACAAAGGTGGACTAAAGTTGTAACGGACTAAAGTAGTAACTGACTAAAGTAGTAACTGACTAAAGTTGTATCGGACTAAAGTAGTAACGGACTAAAGTAGTAACTGACTAAAGTTGTAACAGACTAAAGTTGTAACTGACTAAAGTAGTAATGGACTAAAGTAGTAACTGACTAAAGTAGTAATGGACTAAAGTTGTAACGGACTAAAGTTGTAATGGACTAAAGTAGTAACGGACTAAACTATTAACTGACTAAAGTAGTAACTGACTAAAGTAGTAACGGACTAAAGTAGTAACGGACTAAAGTAGTAACAGACTAAACTAGTAACGGACTAAACTAGTAACTGACTAAACTAGTAACTGACTGAAGTTGTAACGGACTAAAGTAGTAACGGACTAAAGTAGTAATGGACTAAAGTAGTAACTGACTAACGTAGTAATGGACTAAAGTAGTAACAGACTAAACTAGTAACAGACTAAACTAGTAACGGACTAAACTAGTAACTGACTAAACTAGTAACTGACTGAAGTAGTAACGGACTAAAGTAGTAACTGACTAAAGTAGTAACGGACTAAAGTTGTAATGGACTAAAGTAGTAACAGACTAAACTAGTAACGGACTAAACTAGTAACTGACTAAACTAGTAACTGACTAAACTAGTAACGGACTAAACTAGTAACTGACTAAACTAGTAACTGACTGAAGTAGTAACGGACTAAAGTAGTAACTGACTAAAGTAGTAACAGACTAAACTAGTAACGGACTAAACTAGTAACTGACTAAACTAGTAACTGACTGAAGTAGTAACGGACTAAAGTAGTAACTGACTAAAGTAGTAACTGACTAAACTAGTAACAGACTAAACTAGTAACGGACTAAACTAGTAACTGACTAAACTAGTAACTGACTGAAGTAGTAACGGACTAAAGTAGTAACTGACTAAAGTAGTAACGGACTAAAGTTGTAATGGACTAAAGTAGTAACTGACTAAACTAGTAACAGACTAAACTAGTAACGGACTAAACTAGTAACTGACTAAACTATTAACGGACTAAACTAGTAACAGACTAAACTAGTAACGGACTAAACTAGTAACTGACTAAACTAGTAACTGACTGAAGTAGTAACGGACTAAAGTAGTAACTGACTAAAGTAGTAACAGACTAAACTAGTAACGGACTAAACTAGTAACTGACTAAACTAGTAACTGACTGAAGTAGTAACGGACTAAAGTAGTAACTGACTAAAGTAGTAACTGACTAAACTATTAACTGACTAAAGTAGAAACTGACTAAATTTGTAACTGACTAAAGTTGTAACGGACTAAAGTAGTAACTGACTAAACTATTAACTGACTAAATTTGTAACTGACTAAATTTGTAACTGACTAACCTAGTAACGGACTAAAGTTGTAACGGACTAAAGTAGTAACGGACTAAAGTAGTAACTGACTAAATTTGTAACTGACTAAAGTAGTAACTGACTAAACTATTAACTGACTAAATTTGTAACTGACTAAATTTGTAACTGACTAAAGTTGTAACGGACTAAAGTAGTAACGGACTAAAGTTGCAATGGACTAAAGTTGTAACAGACTAAAGTTGTAACTGACTAAAGTTGCAATGGACTAAAGATGTAACAGACTAAAGTTGTAACTGACTAAAGTAGTAATGGACTAAAGTAGTAACTGACTAAAGTTGCAATGGACTAAAGTTGTAACAGACTAAAGTTGTAACTGACTAAAGTAGTAATGGACTAAAGTAGTAACTGACTAAAGTAGTAATGGACTAAAGTACTAACAGACTAAACTAGTAACAGACTAAACTAGTAACGGACTAAACTAGTAACTGACTAAACTAGTAACTGACTGAAGTAGTAACGGACTAAAGTAGTAACTGACTAAAGTAGTAACGGACTAAAGTTGTAATGGACTAAAGTAGTAACAGACTAAACTAGTAACGGACTAAACTAGTAACTGACTAAACTAGTAACTGACTAAACTAGTAACGGACTAAACTAGTAACTGACTAAACTAGTAACTGACTGAAGTAGTAACGGACTAAAGTAGTAACTGACTAAGTAGTAACAGACTAAACTAGTAACGGACTAAACTAGTAACTGACTAAACTAGTAACTGACTGAAGTAGTAACGGACTAAAGTAGTATCTGACTAAGTAGTAACTGACTAAACTAGTAACAGACTAAACTAGTACGGACTAAACTAGTAACTGACTAAACTAGTAACTGACTGAAGTAGTAACGGACTAAAGTAGTAACTGACTAAAGTAGTAACGGACTAAAGTTGTAATGGACTAAAGTAGTAACTGACTAAACTAGTAACAGACTAAACTAGTAACGGACTAAACTAGTAACTGACTAAACTAGTAACGGACTAAACTAGTAACAGACTAACTAGTAACGGACTAAATCTAGTAACTGACTATAACTAGTAACTGACTGAAGTAGTAACGGACTAAAGTAGTAACTGACTAAAGTAGTAACAGACTTAAACTAGTAACGGACTAAACTAGTAACTGACTAAACTAGTAACTGACTGAAGTAGTAACGGACTAAAGTAGTAAACTGACTAAAGTAGTAACCTGACTAAACTAGTAACTGACCTGTAAAGTAGTAACGGACCTACAGTACGTAACTGAATAAAGTAGTAACGGACTAAAGTTGTAATGGCCTAAAGTAGTAACAGACTAAAACTAAGTAACGGACTAAACTAGGTAACTGACTTAAAACTAGTAACTGACTAAACTAGTAAACGGACTAAACTAGTAAGCTGACTAAAACTAGTAACTGACTGAAGTAGTAACGGACTAAGTAGTAACTGACTAAAGTAGTAACAGACTAAACTAGTAACGGACTAAACTAGTAACTGACTAAACTAGTAACTGACTGAAGTAGTAACGGACTAAAGTTTATCTGACTAAAGTAGTAACTGACTAAACTAGTAACAGACTAAACTAGTAACGGACTAAACTAGTAACTGACTAAACTAGTAACTGACTGAAGTAGTAACGGACTAA